>NC_134484.1:413285521-413585521 GCF_040206685.1 Ascaphus truei
TCCCCTCTCCCCCCCCCCAAGCTGCGGACTCGCGGGGGCTCTGTCTGAGTCTCCTGACTCTCTCTCCCCCCCCCCAAGCTGCGGACTCACGGGGGCTCTGTCTGAGTTTCCTGACTCTCTCTCCCCTCTCCCCCCCCCAAGCTGCGGACCTGCGGGGGCTCTGGCTGAGTCTCCTGACTCTCTCTAACCCCCTGTGCTTAAGAGGCCCCCCCTCTGGCAGTGCTGCGTGGGAAGCGGCATGCTCAAGCCCCCCGCTTCCCACGTTACTGAAGCAGGAGCCGTGAGAGGTGACAGGGCATGTCGCTGGCATATGCTGACAGCGCAGCGGGCGTGTGGGGGGAATTGGCAGCCGTCCCGGTTACCCTCCATGATCTCGGGGCTCCTCTCCTCCTCCGGCCCCGGCGGCGCTCAGAGGGACACAGGGAAGGGGAAGTGGAGGTAGAGAAGAGGGAGGAGAGAGGCTGAGCAGCGGCTCCTCCTCTCTCACAGCCGGAGGACTACACCCACACCCACAGCACCGGAAGCTCTGCGCCAGCCATCTTTGTATACCCATGGCAGCGGACGTGTGGGGTTAACGGCGGCCGTTAGGAGCGGCGCCGGCGGCTATCACCGCCGCCGCATGTCACAGCAGGCATGTGGGGTGGGGGGGAGGTGGGGGATGTTGGGGAGGTGGGGGGGAGGTGGGGGAGCCATGATGTCACTTCCGTTTCACATTTCGTTCCCCATCTCTCCTGTTTTACCCTATCAGAATAGGGGCCACTAAAGAAGTTTCTCTTCAAAATAACCGAGCAGCTGTAACAGCAGCCGGACGGCAGAAAATGGCGACATCCTTTGGATGCAAAAACTACAATAGCCTTTATTGATAACAAATGCTAGTAAAATATAATGATTCAATTAATATGAAAGGAAACTCACATGTCCGTTTGCAATCTTGGCTCGTATGTGTGGCCTACTTACAAGATGTAAGTCAAAAACGGGCAGTGTGACACAGTGGTCTATGCAGGGAGGACTTCTAATCCAATGAATAATGGAGACTTCCACTCTCAGCCAAGCAGCGGTGTATATAGAAGAGAAAGATATCCATAGTGCAGACCAATCATAAAAAACATGACTTTATGGGGTTTTAAAATTGAACACTTACAATAAAAACATATAAATAATGCGTGTATCACAATACTGTGACCGAGGAGAGATTGCTGTTAGCTTCTGGCTCACCCACCACCTCCGGTTTATGGACCCTGCGTGGGACGCCGCTGTATTGGACTCTCCACCTCCTGGGATCCCGTCAGCTCCGTTCCTCGTGTAGGAAGCCACGCACCGTATTGGCGAAACGCGTAGAGTGGTAGCCGCCCAGAGGAGGAGAGAAGCAGTGTCAGAGATTGCAGACCCACTACCGGAAGTGACGGATCGCGGCCAACCGGAAGTGATGTATCGGAGCTAACCGGAGGGGACATGACAGCCCACCTGAGAGGGAGCTCCAGGAAAAGAACAGAGCGGCGTCCTACACGAGGAACGGCCTGTCGCCCTGTGTGATCACTATTATTGGATCGATATCCACTTGCAAGGCAGAGTGTGTAGGTGTGTGCAACTTTTAGTTACATATGAGACTAAGAGGTTTGATAACATTCAAGCAGCCTATATCTGTGCTGGAGACCTTGGGACTGCTATGTGAGTTACTGTGGCATGCGTTTGTATTCTCTATCTGCGCCACTGATATTGTGTACTTGTCTCACACACACCTACACACTCTGCCTTGCAAGTGGATATCGATCCAATATTGGTGATCACACAGGGCGACATTTCAAAGCCTAACAAGTAGAGCCGCCCCGCAGCATAAGCGATCAGATACATGCAACCTATATTTGTGTTAGAGAATTTGTGAGTACTATTGGAGATACTGGAGACACTGTGGCATTTGTTTGTAGCTTTCTACCTGCGCCGCTAACACTGTATATTTGTCCCATGCACACTCACACATTATAGGTGCTTTGTAAGCGGATATTTATCCATTAGCAGCCAATGAATAGTGGCTAGTGTTATATATACCTACACGGAAATTAGATGGTGACCTATTCTGACCGCTATAGCTGTGACTGTTCCCCGGATTCATATTTTAATTGATTTTAAGTTAGTTTAGAGCATGCGCCGTTTATGTTGTGTGTCTCTTTGATACTTAATAACATTTTATTATTTTGGCCACATGGCATTTTAGTGGCAATTGTCCTCACCCAATGTGGTGAGCAATTGCTTCCCTGTAAAGGTTGACTGAACCACATTTGTATATAGGTATTGACACCTTACATATTGTCCCTAGCCTAGTGTGCAATTAATGGGGATCTTTTGAGTGGGTCTCTATACCCACTTTATATGTTTTTTTTCTCTTTATAACCTCACCTGAACTCTGGGCAGTAAAGGGGCAGAGCTTAGCCTATGCTGAGTCACTTTGAACCATGTGACCATTCCAGCATGTTCTAGAATACAGGGAGTAAACAGGCCTCTGCCTAGTTACTTTGCAACAATATAACAAAAACGGGGTATTACTAGTAGTTAACTCCTTAAATCCCTTTTAACCCCCTTAAACTAATTAGGAATTCAACAAGGGTGCTACACACAGTAAACAGGTACAGAGCAAAGAAGAAAGATTCAGTAAATATACCAAGCAAATGATTAGCAAAACATTAATGCAACAATCCCCCCATTTCTCAGATCACATTTTTTACATAATTCACAAGAAAAACCACACTCCTTTTAGATTTCGGATTCCCCTGGTTCCTCAGTGTAACATTGCTGACTACAACCAGGATACGAACCCGCAGGGCAGAGGTAGGGAGTGATCTAAAAATAGTGCCATTCCGGGTGATCTAAAAATAGTACAATTCAGCTCCGGAAAACCCCGTGTGTTTGAGTTCTGTGAAACTAACACGGTATGTTTTATATCTTCTTAAGGTTTTATTTTGATGTATATAAACATTTCTTGCTAAATGTTTCCAGTTATTGCTCCCACTGATCCACCGCAAGCACGTGGAAAATGCCCAGAATCAAGTGGAAAAGAATGGATTCCTTTCCGTAGCCATTGCTATCTCTTTCAATCAACGTACACAAGAAACTGGGCTCAAGCTTCATTAGAATGCCTTCGGATAGGTACGTGCACTTCAGCAGATATATAAGCTTTTGAGTGTGTGCGTGTGTGTAAAATGAAAAACAATATCAGTGCAAATAATTATACACTCATTAAATAGATGCACTCACATATCTGAGTATATGTGCATAAAAATACACATGCACTATTATGTGAATGCAATAATTGACAAAAATAAATACATATATATACTAAATATATGATATAGTGCGTATGTACAGTATAGATGTTGTGAAGTGTATCAGAGCCAACTGAGTTCCTACTGTTCCCTCCAACTGCCACTGCCTCACCAGGCCGATTGTAATGCAGAAGGTAGTCAAGCAAATTCTATTTAAATTCTACTAACTGGGAACGCTTTGAATCACAATTAGTGCAGCGATAGTCAGTGAAGTTAACTAGTATATTCATGTACATATGTAATGCAAAGGGGGGCAGAAGAGGGTGAGAGAGTGGGTGACACATAGGTGAGTGTTTCTACCCTCTTCAGTGCAGCTGCATGAGTAACTGCAGATCACAACCGCACTTTGGGGCCTATGCAGTAAGTTGCGAGATGTGTCTGTCGCCAGCGCAATTAGATCTCCTTTTTTTTGCCGGGTATTTGCCGCTAAATGCTGTAAATGGCGATTGTGAGTAAAATGGTGAGTTCCACATGTTGCGCGAACACGGCGCAGCGTTTCGCGTTCATGCAGCAAGTGGCGGAGGACGTAATGTATCGGTATGCCCTCCACTGCAATATGGGGTTAAGAATAATATAATTATTTTTAATCACACATCAAAAGTTTGACATAAAATAATTTACCTGTAGTTGTGATCAATAGCCACTTATGCGCAGAAAGTTCCCTTAAAGTAGATTGGAGTTTCCATGCAAAGTGCCCAATCAGTACAAACACTTTAGTTAATCCCTGTGCAGAACCACTAAACAACACATGTAAGAAGTTCAGAATGACATGTAATACAAGTCAAGCTGCGCTGGCAACAGCAACACTAGAATGCCACAGCAATTTCACTAGCAGCTGAAATGTTCGGCTCTCGGCTGGTTGTTGGTGCCTTCTTGGATTGGCGCAGCTTTTTGGCGCTTTTCTCGCTAAGAGTTTCTGCCGCGCACCGCCGAGATCTTACTCGGCATCTACTGCATTCAGCGTAGTGCTTAATATGGCGAAATAGCCATTCTCGCCACCCGCACGGCGCTTTATTTCCGGCAACAATAGCATGTGCCGTGTTTCAGTTATCTCGCACACATACCGCCATCAACTGCATACCATATGGCAATCTCGCAATAAAAAAGGCGAATTCAGCCTTCTCGCAACTTACTGCATAGGCCCCTTTGTCTCACGCTGGCCATGTGTCCTTTGATGATCGGATCATAGAAATGGGCAATTATTTCACCAAAATTCAAAGTTTACATGAAAATTGCTTTTTTTCCCCCTTCATTTTACAATATTTATAAATTAGCTGGAACTTTAAAAAAAAATGTTTTTATTTGAAAATATAAAAATTAGCAAATATTTATACATTTGCAAAAGGAGAGGGGAGGGTTAAAAGTAGAGAATACTCCAAAATTCAAAATCAAAAACTGAAAAAAGTTTAAAATTAGAGACAAATTGACCATTCATGAAAAGGAAGAAAAAAAATGAAAATGAGAGAATATTAAAAAATGTGAAAAAGAATGTGGAAATTTGAGTCAATTAGAAAATGGTTGCACAGAAATCACATGGCGCCTAGCAGCTCCAAACAAATAGGGATCTGAGTGGCTAGCTGAGTACAGCATGTAATACTTCCCCTAGTGCGGGGGTCGACAAACTGCGGCTCCCCAGCCGCATGCGGCTCTTTCCGCTCCTACTTGTGGCTTTCTGCAGGTTGCCGACACCCAGCTGCTGGCTCTCTCCCTCACTATCCTGCCAGTGGCTGTGGGGTGGCCCAGTCAACGCTAGTCGGGCCTCTTGTTACCACCGGGCCCGACATCTCCCCAGCTGCCTATCTGCCTATCTCCTGTACTGTCCCATGCCGGGCTCTCATGCCAGTGTGCGTCGGAAGTGCGTGTTGCAACTTCCGATGCGAGCCGACGTCACAGAGCCCGGCTATATATGCATCACTAACTGGGATAAGGTATAACAAGGTATACATTTATGACATCAGAATTAGAACAAAAATATGGGCTATGGGCAACGTTTCAGACCTCTCGGTCTTTTCTCAATCTCCTTTTATGTATGTATGTATGTACTGTATGTATGTATGTATGTATGTACTGTATGTATGTATGTATGTATGTACTGTATGTACTGTATGTACTGTATGTATGTACTGTATGTATGTACTGTATGTATGTACTGTATGTACTGTATGTACTGTATGTATGTACTGTATGTACTGTATGTGTGTACTGTATGTACTGTATGTATGTACTGTATGTATGTATGTATGTATGTATTTATGTACTGAATGTATGTATTGTGTATTTGTAAATTACACTCTTTTACACAGAAAAACAATGGAAAAAAACTAAATAAAAGGGACTTATTATTGTGAAATGCATTTTATCCCCCCACATATTTTGTCGTATGTTAATGCTTATACAGTATATACCTATTAGTGTGTGTACAGTAGATGTATGTGTTTGTGGGGGTGTAATATTCATGCATGTGTTGCGGCTCTCGGAACATTTTGGAGAAAGACATTTTTTATAAAATGGCTCTTCTTCCTTGAGAGGTTGCCAACCCCTGCCCTAGTGCAACCATCTGTTTATCCAATAGAGATTGAGCGGCTGTCTTTCCCTCCCCATGATTTAAAGAAGTTGTAATTTGTCAGTACTAGTGAGGCAAATGTGGAGAGGTGGGAGATATAGTACAATGCCAAAGTGTGGGGAAACGGCTTCAGCCGAGGAGAATCCTGCTTGTGCCGCCAACACAACACAGACAAACAATTTCTTCAAAGTACAGGTCTCCTCTAAGAATGAGATGCAAAGTAGAGCTCTGTTCACAATGCAATTCTCCACTTAATGTGACAGCCAAGAACAGTGGAAAGACAACGTTTCAGGTCCCATATGGACCTTTCATCAAGTGTGGTGGGAGATATCGCACTTTTTTTTAACATAGGGGTAATGTAATAGGATTTCTTACACAACCATATGGTGAAAAAGGATTTCATCTCTTTAATACCCTTCAAATAAAATGCAAAGAGATTTACATGCATATTTGCAAACAGTGCAATTTTAAAGTGTTGAGTAATCCAACAAGCCGGCGACAGTAGTCATGTGGTGACCATTACCAAGCTGGCCTTTTGGGCTACTAACGCCCTGATCCACAAAAGGCTGCTATGCTTTAGCAAGTCTTTACTCCCATTCATTTGAAAGGCAGTTGAAGCATGATAAAGCTTAGCACCCTTTAGTGGATCTATGCCTAAGTGGCTAATCTATTCTAATTTATTATTATCACCTACTCTACAGTAAGCTGACCAGTCCTATCTTGCCTATGTAGTGTATGTAATAGCCATTATATACATAGACAAGATAGGCTTAACCGCCCATGCTTATTGCTGCAATATAATGAGTTGTATTGCTGCATTATTTATGCAGTAATGCTTTAGTGAATAGAGTGGTACATTTAACTCCCTTTTGTGGGGAAATAATGTGCAAATGATGTGAACTGTTATCAATATTGAGGAGGGGCACTTTCACTGGTGTTTTGGTTGTAAACAATGTAGTGTTTTGGTTCTAAAATATTTTTATGTTTTGGTTTTGATTTTGGTTTTGCAAAACAATGTTTTTTTTTTTTTTAACAAGTTGGATTTTTTCCCCCAAACCTGAACTTTTGTGCCATCTTGAATCTATAGATCAGTGGTTTCCAACTTTTTTTGGTTAAGGAACCCTAAGGGAAATTCTGAGGAACCCCAAACCATCTCTAATAGCAACTCTGTGATCAGATGCATTTTAAATTCTTCTGTATTTGATACAATTTTCAAATGACTATAAAATTGCAGGGGACCCTTTAGGGGTGCCCGGGGAACCCAAGGGTTCCTAGTAGGAACCCTGGTAGAGAAACACTGCTATAGATATACAGAACATGTCTATGTGTGATAGAATATATATACATAAATATATTTTAAAAAAAATATATATATACACACACACAGACATTCACATACACACACACACACACACACACACACATCACACTACCACTTTTTTTCTGTACACTTTTATTTACATATTTAATTTTTTACTTTAGATTTTTTTGGAAATTTTACATGTACAGTGCTATTAATTATTATTTTTCAGGATCCTCATTAGTTGCAGTGGAAGACTCCTATGAATCAAACTTTATATGGCACCATGCTGAGCAACTGAATGACCGAGCTAACACTTTTTGGATCGGAATGTACAAAAATGTGGCAGGTACTGTAACTTTGTCATCAGTAGGTCTGAAGCACTGCAAGCTTTTAAGTTGTGGAAGGCAATAGTGGGTGCAATGTGTGACTTACCTTTATAGTTTATGGAGACATCCTTAGAACTCTCCCCTGGCATAAATCCAGCACTACCAACATGTTCTGAAGATCCCAGCCTTACTGCTGTGTATGGCTTATCGGTTTAGGTTTTGGAAGCTCTATTAATGGCGGTTGGCTTAACCAAAAACAATACTGTGCATGAAGAGGAAGAAGAAACTTTGTGAAAATAAAAATCTACTGTAGGAGGAAACATATTCTCACATTGTTAGGATTTATATTAAGGTCCATAAATGCATGAGCCATGAGGGGCATTACAAATTAGTTAATATGGTCATAAATTTGTTCAGTCATTTCTGCTAGATGGTGTAGCTAATATGTAATGGTTTTTCACACTTTTTGTGGCACATAAAATCAACTACATACAGTAGATATAAATTAAAACCAACTGAAAATCATTTTTATTGAATGTACAGTCGACATACTGTATGACCTAATACTATGCATAGTGGTTACACATAATAGTCAATGATGTCTGCTTAATTAGCATGTGATCATTGGTATATTTGTGTTTCCATTTCTCAAGTCTCTGTCTTTACCCACGTTCAAACATTTAAATTCAGAAAAGCACAATTGCAGTAATTGATTGAGCTTCTGGTTCTGAACTTCCTTGATCAAGGATTGATTCTTGCCAGTCAATTATTGTATCAAGTGGCTTTGTTCATACAAATATATGTTTAGGACAATGCTTGAAAATGATAAAAGCGAACAGTGGCAAAATGTGAGCAGTATTATGCTTATTTGTACTGTATGTCCACAGCCAAAATCTTGATATTTGCAAAAGAAATGCTGTTTCAGTTTAGAGAGATTGTGACAGACTTGGGAGACTGGTTTAATTAATAGGGAGAACTTTTGACTGCGTTTGTGATAACTGTACTCGGTAGTACAGTTTTTCTTACCTAACTGTATGTACTTTAACTCTCATTTAAGTGATTAGGGTAACAGTCTTAAATATAAAACAACTCCTATCTTATCAGAAGCATCAAAGTCAAAATAATGGACTTTTTGTGAGTGTCAAAACAAAAGAAGCAACATAGGTTTCGCTTCAATTAAGTGTAATGGGGGGAAAAAAACCTACAGTACACAAAAATGTATTTTAGTATTTTGTGTGTATCAACCTGCATATGGACTTTGGGACTTTAAGGTTTGCTAGACACTAGGTTTTATTACTAAGGTTTTATTACTACAATATATATTTTAGTGATTTTGAAGTTGTGTTTGTTAGTTATTAAGTGAGTTTGTTCTTTGGGTGACACCAGCATTATTTATTATATTGTATGTCTGTGTATAGTAGATATCGCTTGGGGGCAACAACTTTGATGGTACACGCAATATTTTAAATATTTCATACTAATAATAAAATTAGATTTTTTGGGGATTTGTTTTTTGGAAGATTATATGAGTGCTCATTTGTGTTCTTAGCTTATTATTTGTTTATATAGTAGTGCCTTTTATGAATATCCATCTAGTCAGAAATACACATTCATACAGAAAAGCGTCACTTGTCAAGGAGTATGTATGTTTTGTATATGCTCTTCTGTATAGGTAAGTCATTAAGTTATGTGTGTTTGTGTGTTTATGATTAGGAAACTGGCTCTGGTTAGACAGTACAGCTGTTGACTATGTAAATTGGGATGAAGGTGAACCCTCCGAACATTCAGATGAGGAATGTGTGGAGCTGTATTCAACAAAAGGAACTTGGAATAACTTGTACTGCTCCTCATACAGAGGGTATATCTGTAAAATATTAAAAAGTAAGTACTGATTTATGTATTTTATTAAAGTATACATATTTGCTATGAGTTGTATATATTTGCTGTCAGTTCACATGGAGAAACCTAAGTTTTTGAAAACTTTGTAAACGATTTCATCTTGTAGGAGCAGTGTAGAACCTACTTTTCTTTTCAAATAGATGGGGAGCAGGGGGTCCTGGAGCTGATCCACGTTAATTTAACCTGCGTGGATCCCTTGGTTCTGAGATACATACTGGGAAAGGTGCCGCTGGTATTTCCTTGTACGGATGACATGGCAGCTTCCTATTGGCCCAGAGTGATGTGGGAGATGTAAACTTCCATGTTTGTTTCCCCTGGAGGGGATGTACCAGTGCTACCTTCAGTGGTAAGTATCTCAGCAACCATGGGTCCCCAGAGCTGAAAACAGCTCATCAGCTCCAGGGACCCCCTGCTTTCTATTCATCTAAATGGGAGGTGGGGGGAGGTGGATCTAAGAAAAACAAGCAGGAGAAACTGCACCTTTAAATTTATGGGTGTCCCATGTTGTAGCCATCACTTCATGGGGTCTTGGACACCAGTGGCCTTTGAGTGACCCATGAGGTAAACACCCACATCATGGAGCCAAGTCGTGGGCAATGAACGTGATCTGACAATAGCAGGAACAGAAGAGGACTAACTCCCTCCACATCATCACTGGGGCTGCGATCATGTGACTATTCTCGATGTGCCAGAGGGGCTGTGGCTCTCTGGCACACTGAAGGTCGAGGAAGCATTATGGAAGCCTTATGTTGGCCCCCTAAAAGTTATCATAACCTACAGAAAATCTACATTTCTCAATATGGCTACTGGTTCTTTGAATGATTGAAAATTCTTGCAATTGCTATTTGTTTATAATCTGATGGAGGGCTAGGGATTTATAAAACGTTGTGTGTGTTCACCTAGTATCCCCTCAATTGTTCAATGGTTAAAAAAAATCATGTTGTGATAGCTACAAATATATTATATGTATTATGAGAGGGGGGGGGTTTATGTTTTTGAAGCTGCAGTAATTCCTTCTCTAGAAGCGTACAAAACTATATTCAAAAGCAGCTACAATTTTAAGAACTTTTGAGTTGGACAAATAAAAAAAATTACCTGCAGAAAATATGTTTTCATGGAATAATATACTGTAGCTATTAGAATTTTACAATATTGCACAACTTTATTAACAGCTAATTATTACATGTGACACCAGTTGTTTGATGCTGAGTTACTAACATGTAGCAAATAGTGGCGGTATGTGTGGGTGGTAGAAAGATTCTGATTAATAAACGTAATAAACGAACTATGGCTCATAAAAAGGAGAAAGATTATTATTTACAATTATTCATTTTTTCGCTATTAAAAGCAACTTATTCCCTTGAAGCCATGGTGTGTTTACTTACTTTGGAAAGTATTATTTGGGGCTTATACAAATATATTCAGGGACAACACAAGAAGATTTCAAAAAAAACTATTTATCCCAAGTGCAGTACAAATGACACAGTGTCATCCCTTAAGGTTGGAGCAAAGGAGATTTCACCAGTAACAAAGGAAAAGGTTCATTACAGTAAGGGAAGTTAAAATGTTGAATTCATTGCACATGGAGACTGTGATGGCAGATACAATAGACAACTTCAAAAAAAGGTTGGACAGCATTTTAGAAAGGAAAGATATACAGGGAAATTCCAAATAAGTAAAGATGGGAAGGATGTTGATCCAGGGAGAAATCTGATTGCCTTTATTTGTAGTCGGGAAGGAATTTAATCTCCCCTTTATGAGACATCATTGGATAATATTTCACTGGGGGTTTTTGTTTGCCTTTGTCTGGATACAAATGCTGTAAATACTATTATAGGATAAGTATCGCAATTTAGCATAGGTTGAACTTGATGGACATATGTCTTTTTTCAACCTCATCTACTAGGTAACTATGTAACTATTCTGTAAACTGCGAGATTGCTGTTTTGGCGATCGCACATGAAAAGCCCCACTGCTACCAATGGGGGGCTTCCCGTGCGAGATCGCCGAAACTGTGATCTTGCATCTTACAGAATAAGCCTATTATCAATTACTCATGCTAGCGCTACATAAGTCATCTGTACTTGTGTTATATTCACTTGTAAACAGTGTGTAAGACAATGCACAAGCTTTGGTAAAAAAAGTAGTAGCTGGACTGCTCCAGACAGGTACAAAAAAATCCTTTATTGACGGCACATTAAAAACAGCAAGGAGAAGAACCCCCTCTTACGCGTTTCGCGTGACGTGCGCGCTTTATCAAAGAGTAAAAGATAGACATTCATTCCTAAAATACCCATGATACCCTTACTCCGTAACCAATAGGAATAACAATTATCAAAAGCCGCCGCACACCTGAGGTCTCCTGTAACCTCCCTCATCTTGTAATCATAGGTGGGGGTGGTCTAGCACAGAGACCAGGGAGTCATGGGAGCATTAACAATGATGAAAAGTTCAGTCCGCGCTCTGGCTCTTTAAGCTTGGATTGTTGATCCCTCTCAGTTCTCTTGCTGCTTCTGTGTTTATGAGGTGTCTCCCCCACCTCCAAATGTGGTCTCCACCGGAACCCCGATGGTGATACCAATATCAGCAAAACAAGAAAAAACACAAAAGCGCACCAAGATGAGAGATAGATATTGTATTAGCAACAAATAATAAAATTAGTAACTTACATTTAAAATTTCTTTAATAATCCCCGATCTGGTGTCTATCACAGGAGTAGGGCATCACATAGGAAATATGAAGGGTAATCCCGCGCATGTGTTTTACCCGCGCGCTAGGGCTGTCTCTGTTTCCTCTCCTGTCCTCCACGTGTGGTAGCGTGGTGCAGAGTGTAGCACACATGTGCAGGAACCGGGGCCTTCAATAGGTGTCCTTAGGATATCGCCTGAAGAAGTTTACTTAGGTAAACGAAACGCGTCGCGACTGTTGTGGCTGGCGGTTTTATTACCCACCATCAGTACACACTCAAGTGTACCGTTCCTGCTTTTTTCCGATCGTTTTTATGCTATCAAAAACGGACAGGCATCCTAAGGACACCTATTGAAGGCCCCGGTTCCTGCACATGTGTGCTACACTCTGCACCACGCTACCACACGTGGAGGACAGGAGAGGAAACAGAGACAGCCCTAGCGCGCGGGTCTGATCTCTTAGAACTGAGATTACCCTTCATATTTCCTATGTGATGCCCTACTCCTGTGATAGACACCAGATCGGGGATTATTAAAGAAATTTTATATGTAAGTTACTAATTTTATTATTTGTTGCTAATACAATATCTATCTCTCATCTTGGTGCGCTTTTGTGTTTTTTCTTGTTGAGCATTAACAATGATACCGATTGGATGCAGGCTTGTCTCATTGAAAATCATTAAAGAAACTTTACACGTATCGAGACCAAGTCCCGCACCCAAGAATATTCATTAATACAAACAATGATACAAACAATGTACTTTGAGAAAAGAAACAAGGATTCAATTAATTGCAAGTGTTTCTGTGATTTGCATTTGTAGTTCTTACCGTCTGGTATTTATTGTTTCAAGAAGACTACTATTGGTATTTGCCTCTGGATAGCATCGCTTGGAGGTGTTTCACTCCTATTTTTCTCTTATATTCACTTGTGACTAACGACTGCTTTTTCCTTCACTGATATAGCTGACTATTGCCCTGTAATTTCCCAGTATATTAACCTCATGGCTTACAGACGGGCCAGCAAGGCTTTGCTGAGATTTGTTTGCCTCTCTGGTAATGATTTAATTTCAACATGATTCTAAGATCGTGAGATTGATGGAGAACATGATCACAAAAGTGACTAACCATATTCTTACACTAAATGTATCCAACCTCCATTCTGTACTATATACCGTAGTCTTGTTCAGTGAGAATTTGCTATGCAAATAATTTCATGCTTGTTATTTACCAGTAGTGCTATTTAAAACAATGGTTAAGGAGATAACATGTGTTATCTAAAGGATTATTTCGTTTATAAACTCCCATTAATGGGGGTAATGACCTCTGCTACTGTACATCTGTAATTTCGTGGTAACATGCGTCATTGTCTCAGCTCAAATACAAAGAAAGTAATTGTTCTATGTTCATTCTGTTTACAGTTGTTGAAACTACTGAAAAGCCTGTGGAGGCACCAAAAGGTAACTACATATTTACTCAATAAAATAATGTCACTTTTGAAATAATAAAATATTGTTTTTTTGTTGCCCAATGTAATAAAAGAATGGCATTTTCTATTTCCTAGCAATATTGCAAACAGTAAAAGTAAAATTATTCCGGAAGGCTAGTCAGAAATGGCTGCAAGAATATACAATGGTAAAGCGCTGTAATTAGAAGGCACTAGATGCATTTGGCAATCATGAAACAATAAGCTACACTTGATTTTTTGTTACTGAAACAATTTGTTGCCATTTTTTTCCTTTGTGATCTTGTACTAAAGACATTAATCAGTTAAGATGTTCTGTAGAAAAAGGGCAGTAGTCACTTGGAACAGACTTCAAGCAGAAGATGTACCGTAGGCACAAATGGGGTCAACAGTCACCAAACCTCAATACTAGGGTTAAAAGTGATACAAATAATAGAACCAGGTTTGTCAGTGAAAAAATTCCAATTGGAAGAATTGTTATTATTTTAATATCACCTTTTTTTTGCACTTGACATAGGGGTGTTTTGGCTTCCGCAACTTTGTGCTTATACTGTATGTCTTCTGCTGAATAAAAAGAAGGGTGTACTGTATGATACAGCGTACTAAGTAAATAGGTCTTACATAGTAACAGAAGTAAGTGGTTTTGTAGCAGGCAGGGAATATAGGCAGCCTTATCTGCTATTCATTTATATGTTTAACCAAATTAGCATTAATAAGTGGATGTGAATTAGTATATCCAGGAAGTTTATGCTTATCCTAAAGGATCAGGCCAATCTAGGATAGTGAAGTTAAATAGATTAAATGTTGCTGATTGACACCTTTCAAAAATGTAAAAAAAAATAGTAGTGTGTATTTTTAAATATTATTTAAACTCTTAACATTTTCATAATAAACAAATGGTTTAACAATGTTTGATAAATTATATTTATCACTAAAATACAAAACATAGTCATAAACTTTGCTATTTTAGCTTTGCTCTATGGTGCCATCCCTAGTCATTGAAAGTATGTTGAAGGCGTACTACGGCTGCACACAATACTGACTTGGGTGCTGACTCAGACAGGGATAAATTCCTGCTTTACATGCAAGATAAATTTAGAGCACTCACGTGGTCTTGTGTAAACGGGGTCCAGATTTATTTAGATGGTCCATGTTTCAGTTCTTAACATGGACCTTTCTCTAGACATGGGGTGCTCAACTCCAGTCCCCGAGACCCCCCAACAGGTCAGGTTTTCAGGATATCCAAGCTTCAGCACAGGTGGCTCAATCAGACTGAGCCTCTGATTGAGCCACCTATGCTGAAGCAGGGACTGATTAAGCCACCTGTGCTGAAGCAGGGACATCCTGCAAGCCTTAATGGCTGGGGGGTCTTGTGGACTGGAGTTTAGTACCCATGGTCTATATGACATACTTGAAAATGAGAGGTAACTCTCAATGTATTACTTCCTGGTAAAACATTTTTATAAATAAATAAAATATGTTGGTAAGGACCAAATGTCGACCACTTAAATAAATCTGGACCTCGTTTACACAAGAACACGTGAGTGCTGTCTAACTTTATCTTGCCATCATTACTTAAACAGATAAACATAAGTAGCTGACAGGATTCATTTCACGGTTCCCAACAGAACTTGATTTTTGTAATTAATTACTAATAATTCATTACACGTACACAGTTTTCAGGCACTAGGTTGAAGTGCCTTTTTAATGTTTGCCACATCTATACTTCGGGAAGATAAAGTATTATTATTAAAAAAAAATTACCGAGACACTGAAAGTATTCAAGAACAAAAAAATCATGGTATATTAAACCTTTAAAGGTGCTATTTAAAAAATAAAAAAAAACTTATTAGTGCAATTGGTTTTCTTAGGCTCAGATCCACAGAGCTCTGGTAATTCAGGGTCTATACCAACTGGTTATCAGAGAGAGAGAGAGAGGGAGAGAGAGAGCAGGAAAACACACACCTGAGATACCTGGGACATACAGTATAGCATTTGGAACTTTAATAAATACTTTTTTCTATTCTCGCTCATACCAGAGTCAGTATGGGAGTAATGCCACCTTAAGGGTTGACCTAACTAACGTCTCGTTAACTATAATGAAGCTCTGGGCTCGGGTGATAGAATTGGCAGCGTTACAGGAAACACCTATTGGACATATCATTAGCACTAACGTCCATTATAGTAATGACAAGGCCTGTGAGAGCTGAAAACAGCACTACACACTGCATTAGTGAGCATTGAAGACACCATTAGCACTTAACCAAGTATTAACTTAAGTTAACACCACGTTAAGTCAACAACGTACCTACTGTATGTGGAACTGGGCCTTAGAAGATGTAATGCTCCAGATTGGTCTATGTCAAATGTTATCTGGTAATTATTCTTCTGTCTCCTTCATTTCTTTAAATAAATTGTGTCAAACACCATATCAAAGAAACTGACCGATCGCATTGCATGTAGATCCGTTTGCTAAAAGCCTTATCGAGAAGATTGTGTCAATTCACCAAAACACTTATAGGATTTAAGAGAGGGCGACAGCTACTGTACTATCCTAAACTCTGAGGGATTCAACACAACCTATTGAATCCAAGAGATTTAGACAGTCACTAGTCTGAGATTTAAAAGACTTGCTATTTGTATCAAAATTGAAAGGTGTTAAATGTAAACACCCTCTGATACTAAGTACGCTAATCAGCTAAAGTACATATACAATGTAAGCAATAGATCTCTGATCCTGTCTGACCAACAAGGAATTTCTGCACTGCAACATAGTGAATATATATATATATATAATATAAATTACACTCTACATTGGCACGATACTGAGCATTTATTACTCCATCTTCCACCCACACTTCCTCAATGGATTTCTCCCTCTCCCTCCCTCTCCCCCCCTCTCTCTCCCCTCCCCTCCCTCTCTCCCCTCCCCTTTTTGAGACTGATTCGCATTCCAAAGGAACTGGCCAATCCGAGATGGATCGATATCCGCAGAATTTGTTTTTGCAGATCTCTAACTTTAGTATCTATTTATAAGGGTAGCTGAAAGGGCATCCTACAGTACACTCTATTTGCTACCTTCTACTATTCTGATTTTCACTTGTCTGTAGCACTGGCGACAAACTCATTTTGGCAGTATACGATAATATAGAATATTGAGGCACAAAGCAGTATATTTTAAGTAAGGCAGGAGTATGTGTGTTAACATGAGCCCTGCTGTACACCTCTTTATGAGATTTATGGAATAGTTTGGTGTACAGGCAAAAAATGAAGTAGCATTTTCTAACCATTTCATTGAATTTTCACTTACAGACGAAAGGAAAGAAGAAGCGCCTTCCCATGGTGTAGCCGGGGGTGTAGTTATTGTTGTCATACTTGTTGTGGCAGGTACAGCTGTTGCCGTGTACTATGTGTATAAAAGAAGACAGAACAAATCACCACCAGATGATAGCTTTGACAACACCTTGTATTTTAATGGTGAACGTGCACCTTCAACAAGTGATACAAACGTTCTTGTGGAAAATATTGAGCACAATGAGCATTCTAACTCTTAGTGTCACCAACAAGTGACTAGGAATGTAAAATAATTTAGAGGTTGTACAGTAATATGCATTGAGAAAATATGTATTTTCTTCTAAAATCGGTGCCTTAGATCAGTTAACTGCTGTTTCTGTTTATACACATTACAAATAAAACACTGGTTCAATTTGTAATGACAGTATTCGGATCATTCTTGATGAGAGCAGAAATCATAACGGGGGGCTACTAAACAAAATCTCCCGGGAGCAAATGTGGGGGGAAGTGGCACAAAATGTATCAATACCCACTCAGGTTACTGCACTTTGCTTGAACTTGATATATAGCAAATGATACCAATCTGATACCTAAAAATGATACCAAACTGACATATTCCAGTGTTAGGAAAAAAAGGAAAAGGAAATAGTAGTATACAGTATTTTAAAACATTTGCAGCATCTACAAATTGTATTCTTTCTAAATGAAGATTTCTTTAATTGGATCCACATAACAATTATCTACTGATTATTTTGTATGGAAAGATTTCATACCGTATAGGTTACTAGTTCAGATTGCATGGGTTCTGCTATTACAGTATAGCTGATAAAACACAGATTTGTTGTTACTTATGGTGTATTAATCATTACAGAAAATTAAAACCAGCGGGACATTTCAGATACCTGTATTTGTTTGCTCTCTAAATCAATTTGTACAAAAATATCTCTTGCAGGCTTGAACAATATCAGGTGGATATGAAATAAAATGTTTCTTTTGACACGAAGTGCATTGAGTTCTTGATTATTTACTTACAGTACATCATCCATAAATTTCCTTCATATTTTTTTGGAAGCCTAGTTTTAATTTTCTTTATGTTAAAGATATTGGGTCTTTAAATCCATAAACTATAATATTTTCGGAAAAATATATATAGGAAAAGTATAGGGGCTGCACACTATATCAGCACCTGTCACAGGCTGAGAGACGCCCACTAAACCTCACATCCCTTTGTGTAACAGTTACCTATGTACTGGGTAAACATTATACCCAACCCCCTGTTATTTATGCTTTGGCAATACTGAAATGTTTTTCTGTCATGCCAATAAAACGTATTTGATTTGTTTAGAAATATATTCGGTCAATATTTTTTATGTAATTGGCAGTGATAGAAATGGAATTCCAGAGACATGGGGCAGTACAAAAAAACAAAGGTTACAGACATGAAAGAGCCGTAGAGTTGACCAATGCATAAGATGAAAGTTGGCATGGCATTTATTTATTTAAATTTTTTCTACACGGTACTCACCAAGAAGCTCAGTAGAAGAATGTGTGTAGAAACTTAGGGAGGACACCCATCCCAGACCTACAACTGGGATCTACCAAAAGAAAACCTTTAGGGGAATGATGAGGAAGACAACCAAAGGGCAGGATACATGAACGGGAGCAGGAAAGATAGCTGCTAGGATATTGGGGTCTGTTTGCCATGTTTTGTTTAAAAAGGAAGGTTTTTAATTCCTTTCTGAATGGAAGTAAAGCTTCCTAATTTCTTAAAGTAGCAGGGAGCTTATTCCACAGTCTTGGGGTGGTCCATGAAAAAGCTCTTGTTCAAGCTTAATTGACCTTAAAACGAGGCTCAATCAGTTGAAGGGCGATGGCAGATATAAGGGCCCGATTGGGCTGTTACTGATTAGGCCATTCTGAAGGCAATAGGAGGCTAATCCATAGATGGCCTTAAAAGTAAGACTCAAGACCTTAAAATGAACCCTTTGCTCCACCGGGAGCCAGTGCAGATCTTGTAATACTGGTGAGAGGTGGTCTCGTCTTGCCTGGTATAAGATGGGTAGCTGTGTTTTGCACCAGTTGCAGTTCTTTGATATTATGTTTTTGAAGACCCATCAGCAGAGAATTTGTAAAATCCAGTCCGGAGAGGACCAAGGCCTGTGCTACTATCTGTAGATTGGCTTTCTCGCAGCCGATGGATTTGGAAGTTACAGTTTTTCACAATAAATTCAATAGGAGGCTGATCAATTATGTTTATGTCAATAATAGCTCCAAGGCTTCTCACCTTATCTTTCCTCGGAATGGATGAGAGTTATTGATTTCTAGATCGTTGAAGGCGTTACTCATATCATCTGTTTGTGCTTTAGGGCCTATGAGGTTCAGCTCGTTTTTAGAGGCATTAAGTTGTAGCCAATGCAATGCTTCCAATTAGAGATGTCACTAAGGCAATTCTTCAGACCATTCACCATGATGATAGGATAGTTGGAGCTGAGCCAAGATATAAGTATAAAACATGATTTTGTTCTTACTATATCATATAATTTAATCAAAGTGAGTATACTGAAACAGGGAGAGACAAATCTACAGAATGTGATAATGAGTATATTCTAGCAAAAGCCTTTTCAAGAGAATTTACGGGACAAAATTTGAACATAGAAAGACTAGTTAGTAGACTATTACATTAGTAAAGGTTTGAGATGGTGAGAGCATGTATTTAATTGGAGACTACTGTAGCTGGGCACTAAAAAATCAGTTTATTATAGCAAAATGAAAACCGCCATAATATTGTCATAATGTCTGTTTTCTTTTTGCTATAATAAACTGAATTTTTAGTGCCCAGCTCGTCTTTTTATATTTTCACTTACTGTCTTGTCCAGTTGTGAGAAACTCTTCACTACATAGTTGGAGGAATCCACATTCTGTATTGTTTATTTTGCTGGATTTTTTGCTCGTATTTTTATTTTGTGTACCAGGTCTAACTGTGTTTGGTTTGTTTAATTGGAGAGTGACAAACAAAATACCAGATCCTAGAATACTGTACTGCAAGAATAAAGTGGGTCTATTCACTAAGATGCAAACTAGTTTACACAAATTTAGATGAATAGGAGTTAATGATGATTGACAAAACTGGAATGATTTTGCAGCTTAGTGCAATAGACCCCTGTGAGTTTGTAATCAAATGGAAGAAGGAAAATATAGAGGGAAGTTGTTAAAAGCTTCAATAACTGCTTGTCAGAGGTTTAAAAAAAAGCATGGTTAAAGGCAGAAAGGTGCACAAATGGGAGGAGGAATGGGAAGTAAACACTACACTAGACTGCATGCAACAATAATCTTGTCTAGGCAAGACCGTAGTTGTGAGAAATGCAAATGGTATATTAGGGTTCACAGGTTAGTAAGAATAAAAGATGCACGCAACCACAGCAGGTGGGAAACAGCTACATGTTTACTTTGGAATAAAGATAAAATACAATATACTGTACGTTATGATGGTGAAATAAATAGTCAAAAATAGATTACAGAGCAAGCACAATGTGTTTCAATGGTACAAAACCCACACGTGTGTATGACCCTCCTTGCCTGGCTCTAAAGGAGTGTACATCAGTTGGATATGTATACATTGGGCACGTTCCTTAACTGAAACCAATACGTTTTGACATCCTTAATATATATGTAGCCATGCATGTAAAATGGTCTGCAGTTGTCTCTCCTGCTGGCAGTAAACCTGGTAAGTTACAGGGATGCCAGCAGTAATCATGGAGGTTTGCCCTCCCGCCCTGGTGAGGTGCCCTATGTATGGATGGGAGTGGCTACATGCTCTGAGTCCACGGTTAGTGACGTCAGAGATGTGCCTGTTTCCTGGGGTATATAAGGCACAGCACTTCCCAAAGTTATTGTGTTGGAGGGAGAGCAGTGGAGAGAGTTACAGGAACAAGTCTATGTTGAGACTTGGGAAATGAAGGGCCCACTAGTGCAGTAACTAGTGGCCCGTTTCTACATCAAGCCTGACAAGGCCACACTGTGTCCAGGGACCTGGCACAGGGGTGATCTCCCTACAGGGAGAGGGGATCCCACTCCATTGGGAGGGCGTACCTTTTCAAGGGACAGTACGGTGAGATGTGCGGCTGAGCTACACGCTGCAAGGGGCAGTCTGTCCATATCAACATCAATAAAGATGCCCTGTTCAAAGACAACCTCACTGTGTGAGTGTGAAGTTACTCTCCAGTGGAAGTCACCACCAAGAAGGAGTTCCTCATCAGACCAATCTCCCTGCGGACACAGAGATCCTGATGAGGTGGAGGCGCTGCACAAGATATAGGTAGGACTCACAAACTCCCTCAGCAGCCTGTCTGGGTTGGCAATCCCCGAATACCATCAAGCGGGAGACTCAGGAGTCCTGTTGCCGACAGGTGCACCACCAGACACGACCATGTAATGGGGGCTAGATAGACCACAGGGGCCAATATGAGATTGGTTGGGGGCCAAGACCCGTTACATATATAAATGTAGACACATCCATTTCCAGGTCCCGCAGTGAGGCTTCAGTCTGAACTCTGAAGGACCTGTTTCTAGAACATTGGATGGAGCTATATATACCCTTCTATCCCCCTATAGTGATATCACAGGTCACAAGACATAGGAATGGCTATCCCTTTCTGCATAGTCATCCTGCATCACATGATGGGGAGGGGAGAAACCCGAGTGATGCCACATATTTAACCCACTAAGGCTGTTTACCCCTTATACTAACTAGAAGTTCCCAAAGGTGGGGTTACACTCTCCCCCTCATACACAAACATGATGTTGTCCTCAACATCCTTTAAATATACAACAAGGACAACATTACAATATTTAAACATATACATTACAAACACATAGCATACATGCCTTTCTTTTTGCTTTCTGTGCATACTAATACCACAATATTAGACATGGCATAACATTAATATCATATCTACATTTTCAGCAGATACAAATTTGCAGTACTTAAACCATACTCTCTCTAAATACATGGTATACCATATGTGCTGCATACAGAGATACATTTGTCGTTGAACCCAATGCTATCCCATGAGCAGGCATAATAAACTACTAAATAAGATAGTGTATAGGATAGACATAAAGTCCAGGTATCGGTGCAACATATTACAATCCACACGTAGATAATTACATCAATAATCTTCTTTGAATTCCCTGGTAGTGAGCAATAAGCATCAGTCTTGAAAATATATTATGTAATTGCTCTTAGAGTATATAGAGCATCAGCAGTATACAAGATAGTAATCACCTGTAGCTCATATAATAGTAGTCACCCAGGTAGGCTAATAAAAGTGGGATTTATGGGGTGCTAGGGGGACATACTGCTGCGGCACAGTTTATTCGAGCATTTGCCCGTTCTGTGCCGCAGCAGTAGCCTGGCGCGCGCCCGAGTGTGACGGGCGCGCGCCGAAGCAGCGGAAGAGCGCCCTCCGATCGGGGCGCTCTCCCTACCGCTGCCGGGTCCGCCGGGTCCCCCGGAACCCCCTGCCGCTGTCCCGCGATCGCGGGACACCAGGGCTCCCTCGGGGAGCCCCTGGACACGCGTGCAGGGGGCGCACGCTCCCGATGACGCGTGACCGCGCGTCTATGACGCACGGCACGCCGAGGGGCGGCCACTAGCAAGCCGGGAAATCTCCCGGCTTGCGGTACCGGCCACACTCGAATAAAGTGTGTCGGTAGTGTAACAACCCAAAGGTACAAGTGTACCCCCGTTCGCCACCACACTTAGATAGGACTACTTAGAACAAACAGGATATCTGGTATAAAGATATAATGGAAGTCCATTGATAACTCACTGTTAAAGTGGAGGCTCAACGGAGCCTATATCCAATAGATGCAGGTAGTACCTCATCCAGGCGTGCGTCCAGCTGTAGTAAATAATGGCAAGAAAAAGCAACCTCGTGGAGGAATAAGTGGAGCACTGCAGGCAGGGAGGGTCGCAGGTAGAAATGACGCACCATAGATAAAAAATCTAATTTATTGAGTGACTGGAGACATAACAAAAAGGAACAGAGTGGTGCACTCTGACGCGTTTCGGGCCGTGGCCCATTGTCAAAGAGTATAACCCATTCTGGCATATGTGTGTGTATAAATAGAAATTATACCTGATTGATACCGTCCGAAACCGGAAGTGACGCCAGCGGAACTGTATGACTGTCTCACGAGATCTTCCAGTAGTCTGGGGATCTTAGTAGACGATCCAAGTTGTCACTATAGCGCCATCTGATGGGGAGGACCAATAACAAAAACCACAACACAGATACCAGAAAATCTAAGTGTGTACCTTATCAGCAATCTCCATAATGAATGGCTTCAAAGATAGATCGATCTCACAAATTGACCAATACAAATACATCTAGTCAATAGTGAGATCTAAGTACTGTAGCCCTCCACGGGATCGACGGGAATCCAAAATTTGGCTTACTTCAAATTCCTCCTGGCCATCAACCAAGAACAGTCAAGGAGAAGGGAGGATACGAGGAGAGAAGGTGTTCTGGATGAACGGCTTGAGGAGGGAGACATGGAACACTGGGGGTATTCTAAAATTATCCGGAAGTTCCAGTTTGAACGCCACCGGGTTGACCTATTTTAGGATTTTGTAAGGTCCAATGATCTTGGGCCCGAGTTTGGAGGAAGGTAGTTTCAGACGGATATTTCTTGTAGCCAGCCAGACCTGATCTCCCACTTGAAATGGTGGTGGTGATCGTTAACGTTTATCCACCTGGGTTTTTTGTTGGAGAGCGGCTTTGTTCAGATTGATCTGGATTTTCTTCCAGATAACTGGAATTCTTGGATTTTGTCATCCACTACAGGAACTCCAGAGAGGGGGCTGGAAGGAGGAAGGGCAGCGGGATGGTACTCGTAGGCACTAAAGAACGGTGATTCCATTGTTGAATCATGTTTCATGGAATTACAGGAAAACTATGCCCACGGGAGCAGATCAACCCAGTCATCCTGTAGCTCAGAAACAAAGCAGCGGAGGAATTGTTCTAAGGACTGGTTGGCCCTTTCCATTAGGCCATCAGACAGGGGATGGTAGGAAGAAGAGAAATGTAGCAAGATACCCATTCTTTGGCAGAAGGCTTTCCAAAATCTGGAGATGAATTGGGATCAGCGATCCGAGACTATATCCTTCGGAACTCCATGGAGGCAGAGTATCCCCTTAATAAAGATCTCCGATAGTTTAGAGGCCATGGGTAGCTTCCTGAGAGGAACAAAATGGGCCTGTCGTGTGAATCGATCGACCACTACCAGTATGGTAGTCATACCGCTGGAGGGCACAGCTCAACAATAAAATCTATGGAAAGGTGGGTCAACGGGTGGGTGGGAACTGGCAAGGGCTAGAGCAATCCACAGGTAATGTCTTTGGCACCTTTGAGCGCATACAACGCAGGCTGCCAAAAACTCCTTCACGTTTTTGCGGAGCTCTGGCCACCAAAAGGTTTGTTAGATGAAATCACAAGTCTTCCTAACCCCCGGGTGACCACGTCTTGAAGTTATGACCCCATTGCAACACCTCACTTCGGAATTAGGGAGGAACAAATTATTTAGACGAATGTGTGGATGTTGACCTACGATCCTCTGCCTGAGCCTGCAAAATCTGTTGCAGAAGTGATGATGATATGGCAGAGATGATCTGTGAAGGTGGAAAAATGGGCCCCTGCTCTATCTCCTCTGAGCCGTCAGGAGAGAATTGTTGAGATATTCAAGGTTCTTGTGGTCTGTAAGTATTGTAATCTGAGAAGTTGTCCCCTCAAGCAAGTGTCTCCATTCTTCAAGGGCCATTTTAATAGCCAGAAGTTCCCGATTTCCAAATCATAGTTCCTTTCCGCGGTAGAAGATTTTTTAGAAAAGAAGGCACAGGGGTGGAGTTTTCCATATAAATCCTTCCTTTGAGAAAGAACGGCTCCGGCTGCCAGATCGGACGCGTCCACTTCAAGCACGAAGGGTTTCATAGGATCTGAATGGATCGACACAGGTGCAGAAGAAAAGGTGGACTTGAGTTTCTCGAAAGCCAGAAGAGCCGTAGAGGGCCATATCTTAGGACTCACCCCTTTCTTAGTAAGAGCCGTAATGGGTGCAACCACCTTGGAAAAATTCCTGATGAATCGTCGGTAGTAGTTGGTGAACCCAAGAAATCGTTGTTTCGGTTTGAGGCCTAACAGTAAGGGCCAGTCCAGCACTGCCGATACTTTTGCACGATCCATCTCGAACCAAGGGAAGAGATAAAATACCCAAGGAAATAAATCTTCTTCTGTTCGATTTGACACTTCTCAAGCTTGGCAAAAAGGGAGTGGTACCAAAGTCTTTGGAGGACCAACTAATCTGTGCCCGATGTTCGGTCAAATAACTGTAAAAGATAAGGATATCATCCAGATATACCACGAGAAATTGGTCCAGTAGATAACGTAAAATCTCGTTGATGAAATGCTGAAATATGGCCGGTGCATTGCATAAGCCGAATGGCAAGACTAGATATTCGTAGTGCCCGTCACAGGTATTAAATGCTGCCTTCCACTCATCACCCTCTCTGATACGGATCAAATTGTAAGCTCCTCGAAGATCCAATTTGGTGAAGATTGTAGTCTTGCGTAAGCGGTCGAACAGTTCAGGAATGGGAGGTTCTTTACGGTGATTTTATTTAGGCCTCTGTAGTCAATACATGGCCTGAGAGAACCGTCTTTTTTGGAAACGAAGAAGAAACCCGCACCAGCAGGAGAACTTGATTTGCGAATAAACCCACGCTGAAGGTTCTCCGAAATGTATTCCCTCATAGCATTGGTTTCTGGTTCAGAAAGGGGATAGGTGTGGCCTCAAGGAGGGATGGCCCCTCGGAGTAGATCGACAGCACAATCATAAGGCCGGCTTGGCGGTAACTCCTCTGCCTGTTTTTTGGCAAACTCCTGGTAAAAAACTGGAAGGCATGATGAGGAAGTCTCAGTAGGTAGCCGAACCTTAGAGATGGTTTGAGACACCGGAAGACAAGATCCATGGCAATGTTGTCCCCAGGCTGTCACTTGATTGGTCATCCAATCGATCTAAGGTTTGTGGTCCCACAGGCAGGGACGTCCTAGAACCACTGGAGTCGAGGGAAAGCAAATGACGTAGAATGATAGTGACTCTTTGTGAAGTACAGGCAGTCCTCGGTTATCCAACGGAATCCGTTCTGGAAGTAGCGTTGGATAGTGAAACCGTTGTAAAGTGTGTCCCATGTTAATCAGTGGCGGTGAGCATTGGATAACGCATTCAGGCGTCAGATAATGCATTCCGGCGTTGAAAACGGCCCATAGGGTTGCATTGTAAAGCGTTGGATATGACATTCGTTGTGAAGTGAAACGTTGGATAGTGAGGACTACTTGTACGCCAATCATAACCAGCAAAGGATTAGTCTCGTGTGTGATGGTCCCAGGTATCAGGGGTCTTCTGTCAATGGCCACTACCGCTAGTGAAATCTCCTTAGTGCGGAGAGGAATGGAGTGGAGTTCCACAAACGCGTGGTCAATTGCATTTCCTGTTGCTCCTGAATCCACAAAAGCCTGAATGAAGATGGAGGCTGGTCCCTCCTTCCCCGCCCCCCCTAGACTTCAATACTAGCAGCCTTTGGCTGTATGATGTCTGTACATGGGTAGGAGTTAAGTGACAGACTCTCACACTTTGACACTCTATACCACAAGTATACTCAGATAATAACCTAGCTGTGGACTCTAGAGGATATCTTATTTTGATAGGATACTTAGATCTTTAGATTCTAAGCCCCTTCAAGTGTCAGGGCTACCTTTCTACATATCAGACTGAAAGAGTGCATTTCCAGTGGGTGTCTTCTATGACAAGGCAGGGTGTATGCTATCTACCTCTAACATTTGAGCAAGTTTGGTGTCATTATATGACCATTGTGCTCATCATTTGTGGTACACTCATCTATTACAGACATGTTCCCTTTTTTAGCTGGTTTATCTACGCTCTTGTGTTAACATTATAGACACAGGGGGGACCAGCCTTTAGATAGTGAACAAGAGTGTGTCCATACTACTGGTAAGCTATCACAGCTGCAATTACTAACACACACCTGTTCATCTCCACGACAGCGTGTCTGTAATGCTAGATTAGGATTTTCACACTTCATTCACTAGTGAGTGACAGAGGTGGGATCTATATGAACTATATTTAGTTCTATGCTAATTCAAGCGCTATTTTAAATTATTTGTGCTCATGTTCATATAGTTAGTTGAATAAAATGTATTTATTTTGATTATCAGTAGAGGTTGTTTGCGTCTAATAGGGTCTTTTCTCTGTCGGCTTGAAATGAGTGCCAGCTTTTGTTTATTCAGGGCGAGGCATGTCTCATGATCTCTGAGTAGTTTTCTTTGGAGAGATACAGCTCGCTCAACCTCACAAGCATTTGATTCTGGGTGTATAATTTGACTCCTCCTTCACATGACTTACTAATGCCTTGAGCTTGACCCCTACTAGCATGGAATGGGACATTTGGTCACTGCCATTTCACTGTGACCAAATGGCACCGCTGCTTCTCTGCAGACGGACCACCTGCCATAGCTGATCTGCCGCTGGCCGCTTCTAAGGTAAGTTTTATAACTGGTTAGAGTAGAGGGTTAATTTATTTAATTAAATTTAAGCGGTTAGGGTAGGGGTTTTTAGGGTAAGAGCTTAGTGTAGGGGTTGTAGAATATAACTTCAGACTCTTGCTTTGTATAGCAGTGCATTGTGGGTAGAAATGAACTGTGTATGTGATTAAAAAAAAGAATGTCCATTATGTTCCCTTAACTTTGCTTAACCTCATAAATTGCTCTGACTGCGGTTTCACTTATCTCACGAACTGTCTCTCTCTCGGCCTACTGTAGCCTTCTGTTATCTATTCTCTCGCTCTTATGGGGGTTGAACAGGAAATATGCAAGATGTTGGCCTTGGGAGGCGACAGGCTTGTTTTATTGCCATATCTTTTCTTTTTGCTTAGATTGCTAGAATATATGCCAATTTGTTTAACAAGTAACTATTTAGATGCCAAAAATGCAAGTAAACGCCCAGTGTTGTAAGACATTATGACATTGTGAAATTATGCATTCACACCTCCTGCCTAGGTTATAAAATAGACTGTTTGGAATAAAGATGGCAGTGCCTATGTTATTCAGACTCAAGACTGACTATTATATGTACTCTTGCTGTAGCTTCTGTGGCAAACAACTCAATTTATGTAGCCCTGCCGCTTGCCCAGGCTCTTCCTGACAGTCTTATAGGGTTTATTTTGTATAAAAGGGAGACAAACACGTGTATACACACAAGGGGCACTCAGCCCTCAACCTTCAGCAATTTATTTCTCCATTAGTGACACTACACATTTTTAAACACCGTCACTTTAAGTCAAAACAAACTCATAAAAATAACACCCTTTCCCTTTAGGGAAAACTAACTACACCGTAGCTTTAACCCTTACTAACTGGACGGCCAGCTAAGCTGGTTCCCACCCCAAAAACATGCCCTGGCATATTCAACAATGTACACAGTCTCCGCACATAGCAATAAATTGTTTTGCTTATCTGTTAGTCCAGGTTTTAAACAGACATCCCCGCTTCAGCGCGGCCTCGCGGCCTTCCTTATTCTTCCTGAGTTTACCAACCCAGGTAGTCCCAGCAGACTCTGCGACCACCGTCCAGTGGTTCTAAGGAACTGTGCCAGACTTCCTTGCTGGGAAGCACTTTCTATCTCCCAACCTTCTCTGGGAAAAACAGTCTCTCTCTGGCTCACAATCTGGCAGCTTCCTGTGTCTTTTAAAACACTCCCTCATTCACTCAGGAGTCCAGCCTGATTAATTAGGCAGCAGCTGCTGCTGGCTATTCTAGGGGATTAACGCTCTGAGATCTGGAAAGTCCCATAGCTACCAGCTCCCTAGTCCATTAGGACAGTGACTCCATCACACTACGCAATATGTGACTCCATCACACTACGCAATATCACACTACGTAATAAAAGTCTATGATAGACTGTGACCCTAAAATAAGAGTGGAGTTTTGTTTCTTCCACAGGGGTTTTAGGGTAAGGGCTTAGCGTAGGCTTTTTTAGGGTAAGGGCTTATGGTAGGGTGTTTCAGGGTAGGGGATTCACTTACCTTAGTGGCCTGAGGCGACAGCTTCTAGAGGTGGTGTGAGTTGTGACGAAGTGCTGTCGGCCATTTGGTGGCCCATCCCTCTTTCTTTTGCTTGCTTTTATCTGGTTCTGCCAGATAGCGCTTGATTAAGCATAGAACTAAATATAGTTCATATGGATCCCACCTCTGTCACTCACTAGTGAATGAAGTGTGAAAATCCAAATCTAGCATTAGAGACACGCTGTCGTGGAGATGAACAGGTGTGTGTGTTAGTAATTGCTGCTGTGAGAGCTTACCAGTAGTATGGACACACTCTTGTTCACTATCTAAAGGCTGATCCCCCCTGTGTCTATAATGTTAACACAAGAGCGTAGATAAACCAGCTAAAAAAGTGAACATGTCTGTAATAGATGAGTGTACCACAAATGATGAGCACAATGGTCATATAATGACACCAAACTTGCTCAAATGTTAGAGGTAGATAGCATACACCCTGCCTTGTCATAGAAGACACCCAGTGGAAATGCACTCTTTCAGTCTGATGTGTAGAAAGGTAGCCCTGACACTTGAAGTGGCTTAGCATCTAAAGATCTAAGTATCCTATCAAAATAAGATATCCTCTAGAGTCCACAGATGTGTAGCTGGTTATTATCTGAGTATACTTGTGGTATAGAGTGTCAAAGTGTGAGAGTCTGTCACTTAACTCCTACCCATGTACAGACATCATACAGCCAAAGGCTGCTAGTATTGAAGTCTAGGGGGAGGGGAAGGAGGGACCAGCCTCCATCTTCACTCAGGCTTTTGTGGATTCAGGAGCAACAGGAAATGCAATTGACCACGCGTTTGTGGAACTCCACTCCATTCCTCTCCGCACTAAGGAGATTTCACTAGCGGTAGTGGCCATTGACAGAAGACCCCTGATACCTGGGACCATCACACATGAGACTAATTCTTTGCTGGTTATGATTGGCGTACAAGTAGTCCTCACTATCCAACGTTTCACTTCACAACGAATGGCATATCCAACGCTTTACAATGCAACCCTACGGGCCGTTTTTCAACGCCGGAATGCATTATCTGATGCCTGAATGCGTTATCCAATGCTCACTGCCACTGATTAACATGGGACACACTTTACAACGGTTTCACTATCCAACGCTACTTCCAGAATGGATTCCGTTGGATAACCGAGGACTGCCTGTACTTCACAAAGAGTCACTATCATTCTACGTGATTTGCTTTCCCTGGACTCCAGTGGTTCTAGGACTTCCCTGCCTGTGGGACCACAACCCTAAGATAAATTGGATGACCAATCAAGTGACAGCCTGGGGACAACATTGCCATGGATATTGTCTTCCGGTGTCTCGAACCATCTCTTAGGTTCGGCTACCTACTGAGACTTCCTCATCATGCCTTCCAGGTTTTTACCAGGAGTTTGCCAAAAAACAGGCAGAGGAGTTACCGCCAAGCCGGCCTTATGATTGTGCTGTCGATCTACTCCGAGGGGCCATCCCTCCTTGAGGCCACACCCCCTCCTTGAGGCCACATACCCTTTCTGAACCAGAAACCAATGCTTTGAGGGAATACATTTCGGAGAACCTTCAGCGTGGGTTTATTCGCAAATCAGGTTCTCCCGCTGGTGCGGGTTTCTTCTTCGTTTCCAAAAAAGACGGTTCTCTCAGGCCATGTATTGACTACAGAGGCCTAAATAAAATCACCGTAAAGAACCTCCCATTCCTGAACTGTTCGACCGCTTACGCAAGACTACAATCTTCACCAAATTGGATCTTCGAGGAGCTTACAATTTGATCCGTATCAGAGAGGGTGATGAGTGGAAGGCAGCATTTAATACCCGTGATGGGCACTACGAATATCTAGTCTTGCCATTCGGCTTATGCAACGCACCGGCCATATTTCAGCATTTCATCGATGAGATTTTACGTTATCTACTGGACCAATTTCTCGTGGTATATCTGGATGATATCCTTATCTTTTACAGTTACTTGACCGAACATCGGGCACAGATTAGTTGGTCCTCCAAAGTCTTTGGTACCACTCCCTTTTTGCCAAGCTTGAGAAGTGTCAAATCGAACAGAAGAAGATTTATTTCCTTGGGTATTTTATCTCTTCCCTAGGTTCGAGATGGATCGTGCAAAAGTATCGGCAGTGCTGGACTGGCACTTACTGTTAGGCCTCAAACCGAAACAACAATTTCTTGGGTTCACCAACTACTACCGACGATTCATCAGGAATTTTTCCAAGGTGGTTGCACCCATTACGGCTCTTACTAAGAAAGGGGTGAGTCCTAAGATATGGCCCTCTACGGCTCTTCTGGCGTTCGAGAAACTCAAGTCCACCTTTTCTTCTGCACCTGTGTCGATCCATTCAGATCCTATGAAACCCTTCGTACTTGAAGTGGACGCGTCCGATCTGGCAGCCGGAGCCGTTCTTTCTCAAAGGAAGGATTTATATGGAAAACTCCACCCCTGTGCCTTCTTTTCTAAAAAATCTTCTACCGCGGAAAGGAACTATGATTTGGAAATCGGGAACTTCTGGCTATTAAAATGGCCCTTGAAGAATGGAGACACTTGCTTGAGGGGACAACTTTTCAGATTACAATCCTTACAGACCACAAGAACCTTGAATATCTCAACAATTCTCTCCTGACGGCTCAGAGGAGATAGAGCAGGGGCCCATTTTTCCACCTTCACAGATCATCTCTGCCATTTCATCATTACTTCTGCAACAGATTTTGCAGGCTCAGGCAGAGGATCGTAGGTCAACATCCACACATTCGTCTAAATAATTTGTTCCTCCCTAATTCCAAAGTGAGGTGTTGCAATGGGGTCATAACTTCAAGACGTGGTCACCCGGGGGTTAGGAAGACTTGTGATTTCATCTAACAAACCTTTTGGTGGCCAGAGCTACGCAAAAATGTGAAGGAGTTTTTGGCAGCCTGCGTTGTATGCGCTCAAAGGTGCCAAGGACTTTACCCTGTGGATTGCTCTAGCCCTTGCCAGTTCCCACCCACCCGTTGACCCACCTTTCCATAAATTTTATTGTTGAGCTGTGCCCTCCAGGGGTATGACTACCATACTGGTTAGTGGTCGATCGATTCACACGACAGGCCCATTTTGTTCCTCTCAGGAAGCTACCCATGGCCTCTAAACTATCGGAGATCTTTATTAAGGGGATACTCCGCCTCCATGGAGTTCCGAAGGATATAGTTTCGGATCGCGGATCCCAATTCATCTCCAGATTTTTGAAAGCCTTCTGCCAAAGAATGGGTATCTTCCTACATTTCTCTTCTTCCTACCATCCCCTGTCAGATGGCCTAATGGAAAGGGCCAACCAGTCCTTAGAACAATTCCTCTGCTGCTTTGTTTCTGAGCTACAGGATGACTGGGTTGATCTGCCCCCGTGGGCCTAGTTTTCCTGTAATTCCATGAAGCACGATTCAACACTGGAATCACCGTTCTTTAGTGCCTACGAGTACCATCCCGCTGCCCTTCCTCCTTCCAGCCCCCTCTCTGGAGTTCCTGTAGTGGATGACAAAATCCAAGAATTCCAGTTACTCTGGAAGAAAATCCAAATCAATCTGACCAAAGCCGCTCTCCAACAAAAAATCCTAGGTGGATAAACGTTGACGATCACCACCTCCATTTCAAGTGGGAGATCAGGTCTGGCTGGCTACAAGAAATATCCATCTGAAACTACCTTCCTCCAAACTCTGGCCCAAGATCATTGGACCTTACAAAATCCTAAAATAGGTCAACCCGGTGGCGTTCAAACTGGAACTTCCGGATAATTTTAGAATACCCCCAGTGTTCCATGTCTCCCTCCTCAAGCCGTTCATCCAGAACCCCTTCTCTCCTCGTATCCTCCCTCCTCCTTGACCGTTCTTGGTGGATGGCCAGGAGGAATTTGAAGTAAGCCAAATGTTGGATTCCCGTCGATCCCGTGGAGGGCTACAGTACTTGGTCCATTGGAAGGATTATGGACCCGAAGAAAATTCATGGATCAAATCCAGTGATGTCCATGCCTCCAACCTGGTCCGGCGTTTCATCGGAAATTCCCTGCCAAACTGGCTTAGATCGCCCGGAGGTCTCTCCTCAAGAGGAGGGTACTGTAAGGATTCGGCTCGATCAATGCTGGGTTTTCACCACGGTCCAGGTTTTCAGTCTCTCCTGCTTTTTCTGCTCATTGTGGCCATTTTGGGTACTAGCAGCCTGCTTTATAAGGCTGCAGTAGCTAAAGGGAGTCGCCGAGCAAAGTTCTACCGTTTGCAGCTCCTGTTGGTCTTTGTAGTTACGCTTTACCCTCTTGCCTGTTTTGATTCCCTTATTTCTGACCCCGGACCTTGCTGCCTTCCGCTTGTCCTGACCTCCGCCTGTCTCCTGGACTTTTCAACTCTGCCGCCAGCCCTGACCCCTGCTTCCATACTGACTACGGATACTCATACAGAACTCTGTCCTTGGGCTCTGTCGGTTATTTGCATCCTTACCTCAGCAGGTCCGCTTCCTGATTTGAGATGAGCGCCATCACAGTTAGGACTGGAACTTGAGAATTTCTTTAGAATGGTCCTGGGTAGGACATGAGTGCTTTCTCTCTTTTCTTCATAGCAGGCATGCTAAAAAATGTAAAGATCTTTTGATACAAAGCCATTAAATGCCTAGATATAATGTTCAGAGGAATTCAGTTAATTGGTCTTTTAAAAAATGTATTCGGTGCAGTGTGTGCAACTTTTCTTTGAAAAAACAACAACTTTTTTTCTGACATTACGGCGAAGCAAAACTTTAGAATTATGAAACATGCTTGAAATGTCGAAGCAGGGTTACACACGCAAAGATATATTGTGGTAGTGATATCTAGATAGGTGAGAGTGAGGATTCAGAAGCACCTGCGAGGTATTAGATATGAAAAGACATCAGTCTAGGCATTTTTTACATGCACATATAGTAATATTAATGACTTGAGATTTATCCTCATAGACCAAGGTAAACTTGGTATCAAAAGGGGTGACTCAAATAAAATTCTGGAGCAGAAACAGTTACAGTGGACTTGTAGATTGGGCACATGGGCTTCTTTAGGACTAAATGAGACATTTGTCTTCACTTCATTTAGTAATAGGGCGACATACGAGTGAAGTAAGATATATCTTGGTTCCATTGATAATTGGCACTATGCATCTTATCATTTGTAATTATGCCAAAGGGACACTGGTCTAAAGAGATACATCTATTATAGAGGACCTTTAACAATAAGTCCCTCTTTGCAGTATTCTAATATGGTTTGCATATATGACTTTTTAAATACCATACTATGTTTATATTTCTGCTTACATGTATGTCTTCTACTTTTGTACATATCTTTTTATATGCATTATGGTGCATTATAAAGGCACACAATCACCTGCATAGGAGCACATATGTAATTTATGGGGGAAAATTTCATGCTATCTGTAGAGGTGGAGGTGTCGCTGCTCAACATGGCAGCTGGTGTTACATGCTATGTATTGTTTTTTATATCCCTTATTTATGTTTAGATGGTCAGTGCAATATAAATTTATATAAATAAATATTTATATAAATATATTTTTACAGGTTGATCTTGTCCCATCTCTGCCAGTTATGTTTTTAAAATATGGGTGAGGAAAAATGTGTTATTGTGATGTCAATATTTGGGAGTATTTTGTATAATTAACACTTTTTGTGTTCCATTTTTTGGAAGTATCTTTAAATTCTTATTGAAGTCTCACATGTAGAGTATGGTATATTATTTGGATGTATAAGCATACAGCACCCTGAAAATCTCTTTTTAATTACCATTACATAATTGGTATAATGGGTCATGCTTTTGCAATTGCTTTTCTATAGTCTTGAGCGACAAAATGTATCTTTTTTTAAAAATAATCTCCAATTTGTGTATCCTGATCCAGGTCTCTGCATCTGAGCTGCAATATTCTGCCACCTCCACTAATGTCTGTTTGGATTAGTTCAATGCCCCTGATTCGTAAACCTGTGTTACCTTTATTGTGCCAGTCTAAGAAATGTTTTGATAATACGTGCTGTAAGAACTAATTCTGGATATTACCACTGTGTTCTAAAAATCTGTTTTTTATTGGTCTCTTCATCCTGCCAACATACTGCTTGCGGCGTGGGCAGTTAATTGTATATAATACATATAACGTGTTACTGTTAATAAATACTTTTATTTGAAAAAATGGCCCTTAAAGAGACTTAATATATTTATTATATTTTGTCTCCAAAAAGTGTGCAGGTTGTACACCTGCTAAGACCTTATTTAAAACAACCAAAGTGTTTATCAGAAAGTCAATTGGAACTTTTTTTAACTTGGGTCGAGGCTGTGTGAGATCCAGGAGCATATTAGTGGAGACAGTGGTTATGGTACAATCTATTTATGGGTGAAGATCATCGGGAAGCGCAAAACCATGTAAAACAGAAGAAATTTTCTGATGGTGCAATATTGTGGTAATAATGTGAATAAATATTCAAGGTGCAGTGTGCTAGGTACTCACAAGTGTATGGTGAGTGATGTTCCCATAAAGGTATCTTTTCAGGGACAGCCCATCTGACCAGATTGTGGGTAGGTCTGAATGAATTTATAAGTGCTGAAGACCTTAGGTAAATAACATAGAAACGGACATAGTGCAGACTGTATAAAATTCTATTAAAAAGGTAAGTGATAATACAATGCACTCACAATGTGTTAAAACAAAACAAGCGTTTAGATCACACAGATCGGATCTTGTGCGCAATGAAGCTGTCTCAGTCCCCCCTCCGCCTCGGCGTGCGTGTCACCGGTGCGTCTCACCCAAACTGGAAACCGGAAGTGACGTCATCTGCTCTGGGGGACTCCGATCCTGTAGTGATCCTCACTCATCAGCATCACTCTACACGTTTCTCCGTATTGCGGTTTCATCAGAAACGCGTAGAGTGATGCTGATGATGTACTCAGTATCCTGTAAGCCTAACAGTTGAGCAGAACTCCACAAGTAACCAGAAACTGATCTCCCTTAGGGTGGGGAAAAGGGGTTACACTGGTTTAAAAGGGGATTTAAATGGTCATCTAATAGAAAGCAACAACTAATGATGGTTTCTTATTTGCCGGAAATTTAGCAGCCATTTTGTTTCCCCTTAGGGAGATTTAAACTCAATAATTTCACAGGTAGGTATCTCAGGGTACCCCTGGTTCCCACCATGTAGAAAAATGGGGTCTAAAAAAAAAAAAGAGTAGGAAGAACTCCTCCTTTAATGATGTAGTGTATCACAAGGCTTTCAAGCAACATTCATGCAGCTGCTGTAGTGTTTGAAAGTATTTGTTATACTGTATGTTTATATTATGTGAAAGCTTTGGTATTTTTTCCTGGAGGACATAGATTTGTACTTAACAAACCCAGACCCTGGTTGAAATTCAAAGCTCAAGACTGCAACAATTTGAGGCTGTTATATCTGTCTTGCAACTTCCTAGCATTCTTTCCACTGGGAATGAAGGATATAAGAGAAGAACAATCAATCTGCTACCAAACACTCGGTTTGGAAAGTAGTGTGATGAATGTATGCAGAAAGGCAGCACTTCACCTCCTATGCCGATAGGAATCTTTTATACGTGTGAGTGTTCTGTTCACGGTTTTATACCTTTGGTTTTTTTTTGTTACATAAAACTTTACCTTATACTTATCTGTATGCTACGTACTGTATGTCCCGGGAGGGTCAGGGATAAGTCACGAGAGTCATCGGAAGGGATCTACTGTACACCAGAGAATACATCTGATTGTATCTTGGATTTACACCACTGCCCGTTTTTATTTGGGGCCATGCGAGTTGTGGCACTTTGAGTTTTTATAGACGCTTCTAAGTCTAGCCCATTGCAAAATTGCACTTTGTATTCTTTTTATTTTTTAATATTTGTTATGATTCTGCGCTGCCCATTTCAAGAGGACCCATCATTCAAGAACTCCGAGGGCAGTTCTACTGGGTTTTGAGAACGTCCTCCCAATGAAGAGAGTAATCAGCGGGCACTGCTTAGAAAAACGGGTTACCCGTTTTTCTAAGCAGTGCCCCCTGATTACTCTCTTCATTGGGAGGACGTTCTCTACGACATTGCCAGCAGCCTGGAGCACGCCGACTCGAACTGACTACTAACAACATTTGAGTAAGTGACTACTCTATTAAACTTTTATAAGGTACCCCAGGGGACCAGCCGCTTTTAGTGCGAGATATATACGTGAGAGGGATCCGCAGTTGGTTGCAAAACTACTCCGGTCAACCCTCTGTATATCGCCAGGCTGCTCCCACACTAGGGGAGAGTCAGGAGACTCAACTTGTATACATTATTCAATCATTAACCTCTGAATGTCCGTCATGAAGAGTTGGGCGGGCTCCTTCCTTTCAACATTGTATCCATTCTACTGGGTCTGGAGCAGCATATTTTTTTCAAGCACATATTGCTTGTCACTTGAAGTTTTGATTTTTCACTTCACTCTTGGGTTTTAAGAGCGTCCAATGCTTTTTCACATACAGTATTATGCAAAAAGGTCGCCTCCATAGAGGTGCAATGGCATACAACTCCAGCTCCCTGTACCAGCATTAGCCCAAATGTATGAAAGAACAAGAACTCTGGTATACTTGACCATTGCAGGTGTACACAGACATGAGGGTAAAGTCAATTCCTAAATCAGTTTTGGTTCCCATCAGGTCACTCGCTATCGCATCAATCACAACTAGAGATGGGCAAGTTGAAGGGAGTAAAATCCGAGCCTGTGTATATATACAGTGGCTGCCGCCTTTAGCCTCGTGCGGCCGTAGCGGCACAACTCTGATAACCGCGGACAGATGCATTTTGTTTTTTTTTGTCCGGAGTGTATTGCGGTATTTTAGAGCTCGTAATATTAGCATTTTATTATCGCTGTCTGCAATACTGCAATACCGTCTAAAAACTCAGGGGGGCATTCGCGAGCTGTTGTCTTCGAAGTCTAATACTTTAGCAGTTCAACCTACGTCAGTACACAGTCTGCGTGTGCGTGCGCAGTAATTGTAAATTTGCATATGTATACATGCATTTGCAGTGCTGTACAGTATGTCTCATTTGAAAATTGTTGAAAAGCATAGGCGTGTACTGTACTGTAACAGTATCACATTTCGGCATATACAGCGTTCTCCCCTTCGCTCGCCCCCGCACACACACAGGATAATTTACTGCACTGCAGGGTATTTCAACTTCTTATTTTCTCTACAGTGCAGTACACCTCTCCCACACCATTCCTTTGATTGTGTGTCTTTATGGTTTCAATCACATTCCTGCTTGCGAAGTTCAAGAGTGATTTTTTATTTTTATTTTCTCCACAAGCATGCGTCTGTAAATTCACCACTGCTTGCTTGCGAAGTTCAAGAGAGAGTGACCAAATTTTTTTTATTTTTTTCCCCTCATTTTTTATTTTTATTTTCTCCACAAGCCTGCCTAAACCATCTTGATATTACGATATTCAATCTGTGCTGTAGCTTTTGACTGCGACACTGTGCGTTTGACTGCACATGGTTGATTTGTGTGCTTTTTATGTACTGTATTTGGGGGTGTAGGGATCAAATTATTATGATGATCTGCCTTTTGAAAATATGTAATTTCTTTGAACTGCAGTGCAGCTAATCCTTCCTGCAGCTGTACCCTGTACCCCCTCCCCCATGCACACACACAAGCCTCGTTCAAGGATTTGAAACTCTTATCGACAGACACCTCTACAGTCATTCAGTTTCTGAAGCTTGCCATTGTGTTTTTAATCCGTCCCTAGCCGAGCATCACCTCTCTGCACCTGCGTGTAATCCTCTTTGGAATGGGAGCTACAGTACATAGCTGATGATTACTGTGCATGCGTCTGTAAATTCACCATTGCTTGCTTGCGAAGTTCAAGAGTGAGTGACCAAAAAAAAAATATATTTTTTTTCCCTCATTTTTTATTTTTATTTTCTTCACAAGGGACGTGGTGTATGTGGTGCTCAGAATTGAACCGGTAGCTTCATGCACATAATTGTAGATAAGACCATAAGCTTGGTGGTCTGACGATATAGGAGTGCCCCCTCAATAATGTAATAACAACTGTAGGGTTGAGTGACAAGTGGAGTCAGTTGGGACAACCACCGTGATGTACACATTGATTACCCTTAGGAGTTAATAAAAAGGAACTATGTCCATTGAGCAGCAGGATTTTATAAGGCACATTGGCACTTTACCTGCTCATCCAGGGGGCACTCTCCGGATCAGTGGCGTGCAATCCATCAATGAAAAGTCCAGGAGAGTAGGTGGTGTGGATGGAGCACAGCTTCAGACACCCTGCAATGTGAAGCAGGGAAAAACAAAACCAGGCCACTCCGTGTAGTATCAAAAAAATGTATTAAGCCATGTATTATTTTCTTCACAAGCCTGCCTAAACCATCTTGATATTACGATATTCAATCTGTGCTGTAGCTTTTGACTGCGACACTGTGCGTTTGACTGCACATGGTTGATTTGTGTGCTTTTTATGTACTGTATTTGGGGGTGTAGGGATCAAATTATTATGATGATCTGCCTTTTGAAAATATGTAATTTCTTTGAACTGCAGTGCAGCTAATCCTTCCTGCAGCTGTACCCTGTACCCCCTCCCCCATGCACACACACAAGCCTCGTTCAAGGATTTGAAACTCTTATCGACAGACACCTCTACAGTCATTCAGTTTCTGAAGCTTGCCATTGTGTTTTTAATCCGTCCCTAGCCGAGCATCACCTCTCTGCACCTGCGTGTAATCCTCTTTGGAATGGGAGCTACAGTACATAGCTGATGATTACTGTGCATGCGTCTGTAAATTCACCATTGCTTGCTTGCGAAGTTCAAGAGTGAGTGATCAAAAAAAAAATATATATTTTTTCCCTCATTTTTTATTTTTATTTTCTTCACAAGGGACGTGGTGTATGTGGTGCTCAGAATTGAACCGGTAGCTTCATGCACATAATTGTAGATAAGACCATAAGCTTGGTGGTCTGACGATATAGGAGTGCCCCCTCAATAATGTAATAACAACTGTAGGGTTGAGTGACAAGTGGAGTCAGTTGGGACAACCACCGTGATGTACACATTGATTACCCTTAGGAGTTAATAAAAAGGAACTATGTCCATTGAGCAGCAGGATTTTATAAGGCACATTGGCACTTTACCTGCTCATCCAGGGGGCACTCTCCGGATCAGTGGCGTGCAATCCATCAATGAAAAGTCCAGGAGAGTAGGTGGTGTGGATGGAGCACAGCTTCAGACACCCTGCAATGTGAAGCAGGGAAAAACAAAACCAGGCCACTCCGTGTAGTATCAAAAAAATGTATTAAGCCATGTATTATTTTCTTCACAAGCCTGCCTAAACCATCTTGATATTACGATATTCAATCTGTGCTGTAGCTTTTGACTGCGACACTGTGCGTTTGACTGCACATGGTTGATTTGTGTGCTTTTTATGTACTGTATTTGGGGGTGTAGGGATCAAATTATTATGATGACCTGCCTTTTGAAAATATGCCATTTCTTTGAACTGCAGTACAGCTAATCCTTCATGCAGCTGTACCCTGTACCCCCCTCCCCCACGCACACACACAAGGCTCGCTCAAGGATTTGAAACTCTTATTGACAGACATCTCTACAGAATCATTCAGTTTCTGAAGCTTGCCATTGTGTTTTTAATCGTCCGTCCCTAGCCGAGCATCACCTCTCTGCGCCTGCGTGTCTAATTTTCCTATTGCTGTCTTAGAGTCACGTCTCTGTAATCCTCTTTGGGAAGGGAGCTAGCTGATGATTACTGCACATGACTCACCCACCCACCCCCCCAACTCTTTGAGGCTTTGTTTACGGTAACGCTTTTGAAAATCCCTTCTCGAATTTAATATGTAAATCTGATTTCCACAGCACGGTGAAATTGAGAGTTAAAAAAAACATCTGATTCATGTTGTTGATGCAGTAAATTACCACTTTTTGTCATTCTTTCTTTTTCTTTGGTGTAGGTGTGGGGGTGGGGGTTGTCAATGATTATGATTATCATAAATGTAAATAAATATTTATTTTATTTTATCAGGAACAAAAAAACAAATATAAAAATAATCATAAATAATACAAAATGCAGTCTTTATTAAGTTCTTCTGTCAGATGGAAATTGAGGGCCGGTGGATAATCATGAATAATGCACATTGATAATAATATTAATTAATAATATATAATAATATATATATAGTAATATAATTTTTTCCATCTTTATCTTCTTCCTCATTCTGTGTACAGTACAGTAGTTCATTGAGAGAGGAGAGGTTTTGTGTACATCATGACTGCAGTTTAGATACTGTACACTTAACTGTACAAACAGTTCACAGACTTTACACGATACCCCCCCCTCTCCCCCAGTCCATCCTTTTTTTCTGAAAAGACAAGAAAACAAAAAATTAGTGCAGTTATGTGCATTCTGTATTATGGCATTGTGTGCTGTATAGTACTGTCAAACTAGTCTATACTGGAACTACTGTATACTCTGACTACTGTTAAATACTTTGTAACCAGATGGCTGGTGCTGCTCTCTCTGGAAAGAAAAAAATTGAGCAGTTAGGTGCATACTGTATTATGGCATTGTGTACTGTATAGCTACTCCATATTGGACTACAGTATGCAGTTAGTACTGTCAAACTAGTCTATACTGGAACTACTGTATACTCTGACTACTAGGAAAGAAAAAATCTGTGCCATACTTACCTGTATCATACTGTACTTACAATACTACAGTACAGTACTATACCATACTACCTTCCTGATGCTTGCCCATTACGCACGATCACAATAGGCAACACAGTCGCAATATGGTCAATATATTTATTGCATCGTTCCACGGTGAGTACATCGTTCCAAAAACTCAGTATGCCTTGCGCCAACGCATCCTTTTTAGAGGGTATCACGACTTTTCGGATATGGTCCTTCAGCTGATGCCTGACTATTTCGATAGGATTGAAGTCTGGCGATTTGTCATTGGAGGGGGAAAAAAAGGACAATTAGTTTAAGAGATACATTACACAGTAAAAACAGTGGGAAAAAATGAGACACGGTTACCGCACCTACTCTGAAGGTGTCTTCACCCAGTTGATACTGCGCTCAAGGATATGCGCTGTTGACGCGTGTGCTCCGGATCATTGTCCTGGTAGAAACGGTGACCATCCGGGAACTCACATGTGATGTATTCCACAATCTCAGGCACAATTTTGTCTTGGAAGAAAGCTTTATTCATGATTCCTATAACAAGTAACAGTACAGTGCGTAAGGCAAAAGTGTGTGACATACATTTTACTGTACCTTCAAAGATGACGATGCATCCTGGTCCATGCCTAGAGATGGCACCCCACACATGCATCTTAACTGGGTGTTTGGACGCGGCTTCATAGATATGCAACCTTTTTTGTGAACGCAAAGGTGGCAAATCTCTCCAGCGAAACAGTAGACTCGTCAGTGAAGATGGAATCCTGGAAAGTTTCTCCACTGTTGATCCATGCCTGGGCCTGGACCACTCTCTTGATTTTGTTAACGTCCCTTATCATAGGGTACGCTCTGTAATGACAAGGAATAAATCATTTTAGAGGTACAGTACAGTTTCTTAAACAACACTTTTACCTCCTGTACTATCCAGTACTAACCTCACACGTCCATATTTCCATCAAATTCTGCGTCTCATCTTCTTTATGCTGGTCTCGGATACAGTGAGATTGTGATTTTGCTGCAGAGTGTATTTGACCCTTAATGCACTCTTCTCATCATTCTCTTCACTTATTTTGTCTACCAGAAGAGTTGTCTCCCTACAATGTACAGAAAAACAACAATCCGGTAAGTTACAGTGCAGTAGGCCACAAGCACAGCACATAATTTGCAGTAAAAATAGTATACAATGAGATAGATCTACACAATATATAGTTCTATTAATATGCATCAACATACACAATAGATTACTGTAGTTATATAAATATACAGAAATAACTATAAAATTAGATAGATCTACACAATACAGTATATAGTTCTATTAATATGCAGCAATATAAACAATAGATATACTGTAGTTATATAAATATACAGAAATAACTATAAAATTAGATAGATCTACACAATATATAGTTCTATTAATATGCAGCAATATAAACAATAATAGATATATTGTATTATATAGTTATATAAATATATACTTACGCGTTATTTACCGCTGGTGTCCTCGTGTGTTGTCTGTTTTTTCCTTGTGCATGATAGCACATGGTGGTTGATGGCACAACGAGGCCAGAAGCAGCTAACCAGCGTTGGATATCTGCAATTCGTTGTCCGCTCATGTACATCTCCTTAATTCTCATGCTGAGATCCTTTGAAATCTTTTTAACAGGTATTGCTGCGAGTAGAAAGAAATACAAACACAAGAATGTATATTCGATGTTTAGTCGATGTGTATTCAATGTGCAGTGAATCCACAAAATGGATGGTGTATTTATACGTTAGTGACTCACATTTGCGTACGCCCACTTTCAACACCTGTACCTCGTCGCCATACATAAAAGGTTACACACTTTGCATAGCCCACCACTCGATGATCTTTATCTGAACTTGCCCTTGTCCAGATACTGCATTGTGCCATTTGCTTCCATGGATCAACCCCGATTCTACGAACGCAGGAACCCAGTCGCCTCTGCCGTGCCTGTCATGCAGAAAAAGTGAAAGGCGTCGGCGGCGTTGGCGGCGTTGGTGGTGGCGGCGGCGGCAGCCGTTTCCAAGCCAAGGCCAAAGCGACAGGCTAAGGCTAATAAAGAAAACCTTCTGCTGACCCCAAAGGCTAAGGGTTTTTAAACACGTAAGCCTTATTATGTCAAGAAGAAATATGGTGATGTACACTCAACGCAAAACAAATGGCAGCCGACCCATCGAACCCGCAGGCCACTTCCTCGTTTATGCTTCGACGACTCTACCGCCGCTCTCACGGAAATCTACAGCCCATCTTCTCCACTTCTCGTCCACGACGCTGCCGCCGCTCTCCCGGAAACCCACAGGCCATCTTCGCCACTGCTCTTCGACGACGCTGCCGCTGGTGCCCCTGAAATCCATGGGTCACTTTCTCCATTACGCTTAGACGACTCTGCCGCTTCTCGCCCGGAAATCCACAGGTCACTTTCTCCATCCCTCTTCGACGACGCTGCCGCTTCTCCTCTTCCGGAAATCCACAGGTCACCTCATCCATCCTTCATCGACAATGCGGCCGCTTCTCTCCATGGAACCCCCATCTCATCCTCCTTAGCACCCATCCACCCAGATGTCCACAGCACCCCATGCACAAGAACAAGCTCGTTAGACCGCATGCTGAATGGGTTAAGTGTGGATATCCCCGGGAACTCTACTATGCTGGTAAAGATAGATCTGCTTCTGGAGACCATGCTAAATATGGATCAAAGGATGCAGAAGGTGGATCAACGAATGGAGAAGATAGAGACTGACATAGCGGGGATACATAATTTGCTTGGTGTTCATGCCCCTGTATCCCCGACGCTGGAGCAGGAGGGTGGCATGGATGTGATGAATGGGACCTTCGACCGCCTTCCAACACCAAGCGCACCCCCTCCACCAGAAGAATTTGTATACATGTATGCCGTTGAGGAGGAGGATAACATGACAACCCCGTCAAGACCACGCCAGGAGACAACACGGCGACCAAGACAGGAGGAAAGCTTCCTCCCAGACAACCTACCCTCGCCCGCCGCCACAAGTACACCCACTCCCAGAACCCAACCTACATATGCTTGCATCGATACGGTGCCCGACATCATCCTGCGCGAGCTGACACCGGCACTCAGGGAGAAGAATAGGGTGATGAGTGCTGGTTTACCCCAGAAGTATAATTGGAAAAGTACCCGGGCGCTATCTCTATCTATAGTCTATAAATAACTAGAAAAAAGTAAGAAGGGTGTAATACAGTCTTTGGGTATTTCGTAATTGTCTTGAGATGTCCTCGTGTGACTCGGAACCCGAACAGGATCTATCCAGGACCCTTAATGGTAATAGAACACAAGGAGAAATGGGGGAGCACAGTATGAGGAAAGGTAGGTTGAAGGTGTATTTTCTTTCACTTATGATCAATGTGGTGCAAACACCTCTATTGAACCGTCAGTCTACGAAGTAAACTCCTGGGGTGGGAGACGCACATGAAATGAAGTGTGTAAGTGGATGAAAAAATAAACAAATAACTTACACGGCCTTGTGTAAGTTCTATCACATCAAGGTTTCTTTAACTGCTGAATCTTCCTTTGGAATACAGATTCTTCTTTCTGTCTTCGTTCCTCGCTGTCTCTTGAATGTTCTTTGTTGGATGAGTGGCTCCTTCATGGTAATTTATCTCTCATAAAAATGAAAAGGCAGTTAGATACACATACGTAAATATTAACTGCGATATAGGGAGAGACTGTGAGGCAATGTATTATCGCAAATTGGTGGTGTTATAATAATGTCTCACTCACACGGCCTAATGTGAGTGTTCTCCTATAGCGGTATCTTGTTATCACTCGGGTCAAAGATTGATAAGGTCTTCAGATGGAGGAGTCTGTGGCCATCTTGCAACAGATTGCAGATGAATACAGAAAATAGATCTAAGGGTCACCTGGTAATTGAGGTGGGGGAAGGGATGCAGAATAATAAATAAATCCAAATACTCACACGGGCCAGTGTGAGTACACACTTGTAGAAGTTTCTTTAAGCTTCTAGTTCCTGTGGTGGAAACCTCCTATGTGCTGTTGTGAGGGGTGTAGATAGACTATGGGACACTGAGGTCTATGGAAGGTGTATACTTTATTAGGGAATAAGCAATAAAACAAAGACAATGGTATACAATGAAAATAGAAATAAAAATGAATAAATGCTAAAAACAAAGAAGCAACTGTTGCTTCTAAGGGAAATGCAAACAGCAAGGGGAGTCACTCAGTGGTAAGTGGTAAGGGATCCCTTGTCTCCGCGTCACGTGGACATCACAGAGGAGCCAGAGGTGATGTGGTAACTCTCCATCCGGACGCGGAGACAAGGGATCCCTTACCACTTACCACTGAGTGACTCCAGTTACTTCTTTGTTTCTAGCATTTATTCATTTTTATTTCTATTTTCATTGTATACCATTGTCTTTGTTTTATTGCTTATTTCCTAATAAAGTATACACCTTTCATAGAACTCAGTGTCCCATAGTCTATCTACACCCCTCACAACAGCACATATGAGGTTTCCACCACAGGAACTAGAAGCTTAAAGAAACTTCTACAAGTGTGTACTCACACTGGCCCGTGTGAGTATTTGGATTTATTTATTATTCTGCATCCCTTCCCCCACCTCAATTACCAGGTGACCCTTAGATCTGTTTTCTGTACTCATCTGCAATCTGTTGCAAGATGGCCACAGACTCCTCCATCTGAAGACCTTATCAATCATTGACCCGAGTGATAACAAGATACCGCTATAGGAGAACACTCACATTAGGCCGTGTGAGTGAGACATTATTATAACACCACCAATTTGCGATAATACATTGCCTCACAGTCTCTTCCTATATCGCAGTTAATATTTACGTATGTGTATCTAACTGCCTTTTCATTTTTATGAGAGATAAATTACCGTGAAGGAGCCACTCATCCAACAAAGAACATTCAAGAGACAGCGAGGAACGAAGACAGAAAGAAGAATCTGCATTCCAAAGGAAGATTCAGCAGTTAAAGAAACCTTGATGTGATAGAACTTACACAAGGCCGTGTAAGTTATTTATTTATTTTTTCATCCACTTACACACTTCATTTCATGTGCGTCTCCCACCCCAGGAGTTTACTTCGTAGACTTACCCCAGATGTATGCCATGTTAATTTTTAAGCACCACGTGTCCTACTTGGTGTACTGCGGGTGGGTCTACAAAGTGAACTACGAAGGAAATCGCGAAAAAAGGGCGCTTCCTGAAAATTTAAGAAGGACTATTGTGGAGGATTTGCGGCGCTATTTTTCAATAACAGATCCTTTAATGAAAATCATTCGAGACTCCATTAATGGCATTTTGCGCCATACAAGGCATCGGCCCTGGAAGGACAATCTGGTGGGTATCGAATTTGCGTGACTGTTCAACTGTTTATTATTATTTGTAAATGTTTCTGTAAATGTTTTGACTTGCTGTACTTTAATAAAGGAGATGTTACGTTTTTTACATTTCCTGAATAAAGAATTTTTTTTAATAACACCATACTGTTGTGCTGAAGATGTTTTGACATTCTGTACTTTAATAAAGGAGATGTTGCGTGTTTTAACTTGTATTAATAAAGAAATGTTTTTACTTACTGTACACAGGACCTGCACAATTCCAGTCCCAGAGGGCCGCAAACAGGCCCGGTTTTCAAGGTTATCCTGAAAACCGGGCCTGTTTGCGGCCCTCAAGGACTGGAGTTGTGCAGGCCTGACTGACTGATCTGTACACCATCCTACTGTAAATGTTTTGGATTTCTGTATTTTCATAAAGGAGATGTTGCGTTTTTAAAATTTTCTGAATAAAGATTTTTTTTTAATAACACCGTACTGTTGTGCTGACTGTAAACCATACTAACATAATACATGTAGAATAAATGCATACTTTTTATTTTTTGGGGTTTATTATACAGTATATATAAAAAAAAAGTATTGTATACGGTCTGAAAACATCAGCATACTGTTTCAGGTATTCTATCCTACTCAATAACAACGGCCACTAAACTGTAGACTCTGGTACGTGTTTTTTTTTTACTCAGATTCAGCAATGTGCAGGCATTGTAACACAAAGCGATATTATCCATCGAAATCCCTCCATTTGCCGTTTTCCACATGAGATGAGAAAGTTTTCTTTTCTGAGGAACAAAAAAAAAGTAAAAGTTTTACTGTAATGGTCAGTCAGTCCCCTAAAGAAGTTCCCACAGTCAGTCCCACCAATAATTTTCTCGGGGGGCGTCTCTTGTTCACATGCGCCTACCGTCGATGTGATGACACGCATACAGTATGCGTTTCAAGAAGGATCCAATGCGCATGCGCCTAGCTTTTCACCAATTGCGCAGTATCTACTGTAGAAGCCGCTCAGCCAATGATATTGCTTACAGGAGAATCGCTTGACTTTTGAATCGCACTGATATTGATATTTTCAAAATAAAAAAAACAGAATAAAATACGGCCACATTACTCACCATAGACTTTCCCAATCAGTTGGCGCCGAGCCACTGCCAGTCCCGTATTCTTGATCATACACGTCGTTGACAGGTGACAGCGGGACTACTACACCTGTAGTCAGCTGACGAGGCTGGAAATCGCTTAGGTACATGCAAGCTTGCTCGAAACTGTATGCAAAATCCGGCTCAGGCTGCAGGTATCTGGGCGGGGACAGACAGCAAGGGTTGCAGGTCACCAGGTTTTCACTGACGGTCGGACCGTTATTGGAAGCTGTCGCTGTTGCTGTCGCATTGCTTGCCAGCGACTAACGTTTCTTAGTTGGTTTTAACACGACCTTTCGTCTTTTACCGTCTCCATGATCATAGATACGGCAAAAACCCGGTGATACACACCAATACCCTTCAATAAAATTGGGATCATTATGAAAAAAAGATGGATCGCTACATAACGTTTTCCTTATTGCACGCTTCCACACATGAGTATCTGGCGAGAATTTGTAAAAGTCATAGTTTTCGATAAAATACTGATAAATTTGAACAACTGTTGCCATCTTATCATCTGTTGCATTAATCGCGGCCCATATTAAATAAGCGTACGTTCTGTCGGGTTTTTGGAACACGGACTGCAGTTGTGCACTCATGGCGGGACTCTAAGGACAATAACCAGACCAGAAACTGTGCTTGTCTTTTTTTAATATGAAAAGCCTAAATTGATACATTATTGTAACTTCTTCCTTCAGTCCCAAGGCCAATTTACAATGGACCACTGTGGTATTTTTTTAAACACGTGCAAGTCGACACATTACTGAAGCGCATGCGCATTACAATTCATGAATATCTGCCATCTGACGGATACGCGAAGAATTGCAACCAATTAAATCCGAACCATTATCAATAAACACATCAACCGTGCATCAACCGCGGGTGTGAATGCAACATGAATGCGGTATAAATGCGGTCAGAATGCGGCATGAACGTGGTGAAGTGCGTGGCATTCGGAAAAAAATTCCGGAAAAATTCGGAGATGTTGGAGAATAAAAGGGGCCGCGGCTGTACATACTGTGATGCCAACACTGTCTCTAGGTGCTGGAATAGGGAAGCTATGGGACTTTCCAGCATACAGAGAGTTAATCTCCCTAGAGAAGCCAGCAGCAGCTGCAAACAAATTGAGCAGGCTGAACTCCTGAGTGCACATTGAGTTTTAAAAGTTAGGAAGTGACTACATCTTGAGAGAGACTGCTGTTCCCAGAGAAGGGGGACAGAGAAGAGTTCTCCCCAGCTGCGAAAGCTGGCAAAGTCCCCTAGGCTTGCTGGACAGTGGTCACGAAGCCTGCTGGGACTGCCTGGGTTGTTAATCCCAGGAAGAGAAAGTAAGGACGCGAGACTGTGCTGAAACGGGGATATTCTATCGTTAACTTTGGACTTATAGAGGAGAGATTCTCTGAGCTTTCATGGGGCTGAGCTGCCCTAAGAAGGAAGGACACGAGACCGTGCTGAAGCGGAGATGGCTGTTCCATAACGTTGGAGAAACAGGTAAGAAAAACACTATATTGCTGTGCGCAGAGACTGTATATGTTTAGCTATAATAGTACCTGTTTGGGGTGGTAACCAGCTTAGCTGTCCATCCAGTTAGTAAGGGCTGAAGCTGCATGTATAGTTAGTCTCCTAAGAGGAGAGGTGTGTATTTTATCATTAATTTTGACTTAAAGGGACGGTGGGCTTGTTAGTGTATTATTTAACCCTGTAAATAAACCCCATATAGAGAAATACTATGTTTCCAGCCTTAATCTGGGGCATAAGATCCTAGGCTGTGACAGAGACATCACAATACATACAGGGGAAGAGTATTGTATACTCTTTAATGAAATTGGAAATTAAAATTTCCCTCTCCAAGATATCTCGTCAGAGAAGTGTCTCTGGTCAAGAGAAAGGGACAAATGGCTAACAGGACACACCCATAGGCTTGTCAAGGCATTTTGAGTCTCTCACAGTCTAACAAATTGGTGTTTAAGTCACAGAAATTAAACTAGGGGTGTACTTTGTGTGTATGTGTATCTCATATCTTCTACCTCATGACCCCTTGAGGAACCTACTCAAGGCTGCAATCCAGTATTCCGTACCAAGCACCGTATGACTTGTGTTACATTATATCTAAAATGTAATAAGTAATGTCTTTGAACTCTAATTAAACCTACTACCTTTGAAGGAAGTGCCCACATTTCTTTTACACATTTTGCTAAATTGGGTTTTTGTTTAATCTGTATATATGTGAATATATATATATATATAACACAGATAACATTCCAAGAGACACTGTTTTAAGTAATCCTTGCTTCATTCATTATAACATCGCCGGAAGAAGAGATCAGTGTATCTCGAAAGCTCGCACAAATAAAAGCATTTCGTTAGCCACAGAACGGTATCATCTATTTATTTTTTGATTATTGAAGCTTGGCTAACACGGTACTGATACCTCTACATGTGTATATATATATATATATATATATATATGTAGCTAGCAGAACCTGAAGACTCCAAAGATTTAGCCCTTCCACTAATCCTTGTGGAAGCAGTGTAATTGGGGTGTAGTGTGATGGTTTTGAGGTGTTAGAGTGCTCATTTATAGTACCCTAGGGAGGGAGGGAGGGAGTGGGACAACTGGTCGGCCAGTTTGTCCTTAGCCCTTTTATTAGTTGTAGGATTTATCATGTGGGATACTTATTGGAATGTCCTTATGGGTTGCAATATTGTATGTGGATAGTACCAGCTGGCCACGCAGAGTGGAGATTCTGGAACACTTAGGGAATATTCGATGTAAAGTCTTGACCCATCGTGTGTCCAAACATTTTGAGAGATATCAGGCCAGCCCACCGGGACTTTCTTTCAAGGATATTGAACATGTCACCAAAAATTGGAGAGGTGGCAATCGTACCACTGATCTAGCCAAAAGAAAGACCTTCTGGATCTATAAATTAAGAACTTTGGCTCCAGAGGGTCTCAATGGTGCTCAGTATAGACATACTGTAGGAGCCTTCATAGGAGATTGATCTTGTCCCTTTTTTTCTGTACTTCTTTATATTCTAGTTTTTTTTATAAATATTTTATATGTTTGCTACATTTTAACAGTGTCTTAAAAATTCTAATCTCTTCTCTTTTCTATTTTAGGCATATGGGATGCTTCAAGTTAATAAAACTCTGTTTAGTATAGTTAGAATATAGCTACTGTTTTTTTATACCTTGTGTGAATTGTATCATGTGTGTAACTTGTATTTAATGTTTTTTATATGAATGTATAAATATTTAGTGTTATATATTTATTTTGTGATTTATTATGTTTTAAATTGATTTCTACTGTCTTTTTTATTGGATTTGCTGCTATAAATGTTAGTCCTGGTGTTTACAATACTTTTTATATCATTTGTTAATTGTATGTGATTTAGATTGAGTTATTTAGCTCACATCTCATCATTAAGCTGATATATATCATTGTAATTTAACAGTTGACCAGTTAGATCAGCTCAGCGAGGGTATTTAATAAATTACACGCCTAATGACAGGTCACTACTCCTGACAAAGCCGAGTGCGAAACGCGTTGACTGGTGGTTCAGGTGACATTATGTGAGGAAGGAGCGGATAGTGCGGTCTCTTCATTGCATCTTTTCACATCCAGGGTCATATCTGCCGTGAGCGACACGGTGAAGTCACAGGAGAAATGCCAAGACCACCAAGGTGGTGGGACCACAGAGACGCTGTTTCCTCCAAATCTCCACCTGCTTCTCCCTCCCTAGACTAAATTGTCTACCAAAGATGTTATATTGCTTGGAGAGTGTGAGATTACACTCTGTCATTCTCAATAGTCTATAAACATACCTCTTTGACCATCTGTACTATTGTTTGTTTTTCTTGTCTTTTATACTGAGATGCTTTGAATCTGCTTTCTGAAGACAACTTTAACTCATTCCCTGCCGCGATAGATATATGTCTGATTAATTAATCTATAATGTGAGTGCAATTCCTATGCTGCTAAACTCTATCTACATTGAAAAAGCGAGATTGCAATATTGTGTTTTTTCTTTTTCTCCCCTTTTCAGTACCTGCGCTACCCAAGTTTTTTTTCTGAACATTTCTATACTACAAGAATATGGGAACAAATTCTGAAAAAGGGTTTTGAGCTACATGTTTTCTTTAATTTGTTATCACTTATTGTGCACTATTTAATTCAATAGATATTGTGTCACTAATATTCACTGATATAATCTTATTTATATATCCCTTCATTTATATATCACTTGATTTTTTCACTTATCACTATTCACTTGCTAAATTATAAGTGCCGGTCTACACTTTTAATGTTCTTGTGTCTGACACTATACCCAATTCCTCATAAATGTCTCAACCCAATAACACTTTGCGTGCTGTGGGAAACCAGCAGAATCACTTCTTGCTGTTTGTAGAGTCTCTTGTAGATTTCTTTTAAAAGTGAATATTGTTGTCCTTGTTCTGTTGTACCATAGACTCCTTTGTGCATATCCTTCATGTAGCACCAACATGAGTGCATATCACTGTAGTAGCTCCCTCCCCCTGGCTTCCTTTAAAAGCAGACCACATCCACCTCCTGGTTGCCAATTTAATGTTCCTTGTGGAGCACACCTGAGATACCTGTGAGATACAATAATAGACAGATTAGCTACATGTGTGAGCAGCTCAAAAGTAGGATGTGACAAAGATACTACCCATCAGCTGGTTTATCTCACACTGCCAGAGCTGTGGCGTAGAAAAGCAGTGGTTGTGGATTCTAGTCCTATTGGTTACACCATTCTAGTCATTAGGTTGGTGGCTTATGGTTATTAACTCTATATGGTTCTTATGGGAATCCTTCTAAGAAGTGTGAGACATTTAAATATACTTTGCATGGCCATTAGCATATATCCCAGCCGGGTACCCCAGGGGTGCTCTTTTCTCAGCACCGGACTATCTTCCTAATTTATTGGGAGGGATATTTGAAGAAACATATATCCAACTGGAGACACTTAATACATTTCTCCCTCTCATTATCCATTTTCGGATTTTTAAAAATCGGTCTATCGCTTAAGAATAAAATCTGAAATAGCGTTTTGGCCTTTTTGAGACTGATCCACAAAAAAGAATCACCCATCTCTATCTAACTACCTGTTATATGTTTATGTATACTATTAAAATAAATTCTGGTGCAAATGAATGATGTTATAAATCACATAATTACTAAGTTATATTTTAGATGAGCGCTTAGTACGGTTCTGTGCTAAAAACTACCAAACAGTTTATATCTACCACCATTGTTACCTTAAAAGTAGCTCTCTCCATAGCAACGATAGACTTTTGTGAGCAAGATTAGCTAATGCTTTTCAGCTCTCAGTCTCAAAAAACATTCCCAAGAAAATACAGACTTGTATAAAATTACACAAAAAAGAAGAAAAAAAATGCATCCTTCACAAAGGTAAGATACGTTATGCAAGATGGAAAGATTTTCTCTTTTTTTGTGGGCATAATTGCTATCATCAAACCTGATTGCAATTTTGCAATAACTCAACATTACAGTACACCACATTTTCGCACCAGATTTGTACTGTTAGAAATATAACGCAAGTTAACTGCACGTCACATTTTCTCGTATCTAATTGTAATTAACATTCTGGTTTTATGTGTAACCTTATCTATAGTTTTTAGGAATTAGAACGCTTTCACAATAATCGTTGTCAGACGAGGATAATCGTGTATTATGTTGTTACCGAGATACAATATTGGCTATATTTTTATTCTTGATTTCATATCATAGAAATATATGAATTCCCATATTCTATAAAAAGAAGACTGTGGTTATCTTAATAATATAAAATAATTAAGTTTTTTTTAAAAGAACAGCGTCCTATATACAGTAATTATTTTTAAAAATACATATTCTTTTGTCTTTACAGTTGAGAGATATACATTTTAAGTTGTATTTGACTCAATTCAGGACTATTTTACTTCTCTTGATCGTTGTGAGTCTTGCTGTTTTAAGCAGCAAACTCCTCACAGACCCCTGTTGTTTAGAAGCCGCTTGTCACTGCAAATCAGCTTAGTGAACCAATTAATAAATTCCTTCAAAACACATTGCAGTTATTCTACTTAGTGAACGCTTTTGTGTGTTTTAACCTTTAAAGTCCTCATGCTGCAGGCCCAAGACTGTGAACTGTACTCAACAAGAAGCTTGGGATTTCTTATTTGGTGTCACCAGAAGTCATGTTGATAAATTGGAAAAAGCATCTGTTTTGGAGGTCTGTATTTGTCTTCCAATTCAGCGTACTCTTTGTTAAAGCTCAGGCTGATTCTCACCATGAGGACCTCAACCAGACATACAGCCAAGGGGGACTCCTGCAAGTTCTTCATACACTTATGGCTGGAAATGAAACTGATCTGCAAAAGAACAGCTCAAGGGACGTTGTAGCAGTGTTATTGGAGAAAGTTGAATGCCCACTAAACATACATGGCAAACGGCAAACATGCAATCGGGTCAGTACATTTTGTAAAGGGCTTAAATATATATTCTGGTATAGTGTATATGTGAGTCAGTAGTTTTGTATGTTTGGAAAGCAGGATTATATATATATATATATATATATATATATATATATATATATATATATATATATATATATATATATATATATATATATATATATATATATATATATAATGTGATGATATTTAGTAATATTATTAGATTAATATTTTGATTATTTATTTATATATAATTTTTTTATATTTGTATACATACATTCAAATATCATACACACATGCAAGCATAATGTATGTTTAAAGGAAATACTGTAAAAAGTGTTATACTATTCAGAGTATTTCAAATAAATAACATTTTGTTATTGTAGACTTGGTGCAATGAATGCAATGTAAAAATATAAGTCTGCAGTGAAAATAGATTTGTATTAAAATATAATAGTGGTTTGGTGAGATTTTAATACATTTAGTAATTAGTAATCCAGCTGTAAGCCACACTATTATAGATTGTGCCAATGTATGTGTTTAGAATACTGTGGCTGCAGACAAGCACGCTTTAATATATCTAAAGAGACTACATTTTATGAGAGTTACATGATTACACAGTAGATTATGCTGATAACAAGACTTATTTCCATCAATTTCAACCTCTGTTAAATTCTAATTGGTTGAGAGATTCATCCTATATTTATAGTTGTATTAAGTGGGGAGTGTTTTGTAACTCAAACTAACCCTTATTATTAAAACTAAATAAAATGTACGTTGACCACCAAATTTCACCAGCCATTAAACTATTTATTCTCATAATGGCCTGAAATGCATGCAATGTGTTTGGGCTGCTCCAGAAGCACTGAGATTAAATAATGCATCATGAACGTTGATACACTATACAGAAGTACTGTACATACAGTACCGTACCAGTGAATATGAATGGTGAAGAAGGTAATGTTTGGATGTACTGCACCGACACACTTTATTCGAGCAAATACCCAGTATGTACCTGGCAGATACCTGGAATGCGCCGCTCCTCACCTCTGACAAGCCCCGTTGCGTTTGCCTTCCCAGCCTGGGTTCATGCCTGGCTGACGGGCGGCTGATCTGTTAAATGATAATGATTAGGATTTAATAGGCTGCAATGCTTCGCAAGTCTACCAGATGGCATAAATTTATGAATAGTAATGCAGTATATATATATATACTGTGCAGTATTGCAGCCAACGGGAATAAAATGCTTCAATCCCTGCCTTGAAAATACCTCAATGCACTCGGGCAGAAAACAGTCACAAACCTCAATACACCCGGGTATACCCGAATTCGTGGGACTAGCCAAGCTCGAATAAAGTGTGTCGCCAGTGTAGAAGGGTTCTATCCCAATGAAAATGAATGTACCACACTATATAATAATATTCAGTTTCCCTTTACAGTACATTTGATTTATCATCTTGAGCTTATGTGACACCTACACAATACATATCTCCAGGGCCCTCTAATCTCTTGTGAGACTTTCAACTAGTATGCTTAAATCAAAGTGCTTTTACATACAGTACATTTAAATATGGCCACCCCCCTGTTTGAGAATCTTTGCAATGTTATTCAAATTATTTTGTGTGTTTGATCTAAATGTCCCTGTTAAAAATGGATTTCATCTATTCTTTGTTTTAGTTAAATTCTTTTCCAGAGAGAGCGAAGATTTGAATAGTATTGCATGGAAATGATAAACACATTCAGATTGGCATCTCACCATGTTTCGCGCACATACTGTACAAGTTTCACAAGCTACATTTAAAAAAATAAGGTTTAAAACAGCAACTCCCCCAGCTACTTATGAGATTATCTCATATAATGTTAGTATTTTCCCCCTTGACCAGTATCTTGTTTTTTTAATGTTTTTAAATCATTCATGATTGTTTTAATCTCTAGCATCTGAAGTTCAGGGGATAGCTTCATTTTGACCTCCTAGATACTTGACACTATGGGGCCTATGCTTGTAGCCTTCGTAAAACGTCTCACTGGGCCTGTTACGCCGCCAGTTTTGTCAGCGTGGTAATCACGGTATTTAGAAAGACTATGAAGACCTGCAATAGCTAAATGCCCAAAACTGGCAAGGAGCAGTGATGTGATATTCGCCTCTCTCTAAAGGTCTCACCTGTGGATCTACAGCGATATGGGCGGGCCAGCTGCACAGAGAGCCACCTCTCCCTGCGCATATCTCGCCAGCGATTGCAGAGTTTTAATAACAATTTTAATACTAGTGTATGTGAGCAGGGGGTCTCCAGAGCCGAACCGCATTGATTTCAGGTCCGGGGACCCACTGCTTCCCGAGATACAGGCCCCGTGTTGGGGTGCCGGTATCTCCTATGCATTTAAATGTCCCGGTCACGTGATGCAAGACACTTAAATGCATAGGAGATACCGGCACCCCATAACTGGATCTGTATCTCGGGAAGAAGGGGCTAACCGGGCCTGAAATAAATGTTGTTCTGCTCTGGAGACCCCCTGCTCACGTACACTAGTATTAAAATTGTTATTAAAACAGCTTCATTACCTTAGCGGCTAGCCGCTAAGGCAATGAAGGGGTTCAACTTCAATAGCCTGTTTATTGGGGGAAGAGGTGTTGGATGAAGGGGGTAGTAGCCTCCCTTTAGGACTGTAGGAGGAGTTAACCCCATCACTCCCATAGTGGTGGAAACAGCTATGTAAATGAAGGTGGCTCTAACCCCTTCATCACCTTAGCGATTAATAACCGCTATAGAATTAAGGGGTTAAACCCCCTTCCCCCGAAACCCACCCGGGAGGCCTAACCACCCACCCCGGCACAAGTAACCCCACCCTCTGCACATTGATTGGCACAGTGGTACGTCATACCCATATAATATGGGCATGATAAGCCACTACAGCAGTCAATGGTCAACCTATAAAAAAATCATGAAGCCAAAAAATACACAACAATTAAAGCGAGCATGGCTTAAACACCCACCAAGGGCCACATACCACCTTCACCCACCCCCACTACCCACAATAAACATGGCACCGGTAGTTAAACCCTTTATTGCCTTAGTAATTAGCAGCTAAGATAATGAAGTTGCCTGTAAATGCATTTTTATTGCATTGGATTCATGCCGGGGGTCTCCGGAGCTGATATTAATGGTTATAGGAAAAATTCATTTTTTTTCTAAGTCCCTCTCTCGCCGCCTTCTCAGCAGCTTCACGTCAACTTTTTCTGGCGAGAGGAATTTGGGAGGAAATCACCTTTCTAGAGCCTGAATTAGCCTCAATAACCTAATCGAGGCTACTAGAATTGCACGAATCTCAAAACCTACCGATATGGCGCTTATCGCAGCTCACATGGCGATGTGTTTTGGACAACAGCAAAAAATGGTAATTAATGCTTTCGCCGCCCAGTTATCGAGGCTTTCTGAATCGCTGTAGGCATTTTTGGCCGATAACAGCTAAAAATCCTCGATAAGGGGATTATGAAGGCTACTAGCATAGGCCCCTATGTCGCCTGAAGAGAGCTGCATATTTTATTTTTATATTTTAAAAACAGCATCAGAGGGCAAGAACGGACATCCTAAAATATGACTAAAAAGTTGCAGGAGAAAATGGTGCTTGCCAGGAACTGCAGCTTTAAAATCAAAATATATACATATTATATCCTAATTCAGTTTTCATAAAATATGTAATGCTGTTTTAGGCAATTGCTTGTATCATTATTATTTTAGTGTCTTCAACCTGATACCCTACTATTGATGGCTGGAAGAGAAGTGAAAGATGACATCAATGAGGAGGCAATACAGAAAATATCTGTTATACTTCTGTACTATATCATTAATCAAAAGGACTTCTGCTCTTCAAAAACTGGCCTAAATAATAGGGACTACGTATTCTACCTCAACAGTATACTTAGTTTACGGCAGGATGAAGACTTTCAATATCTTTCTCATAATGAAATAGCGGATATCCTGCTAGTAACAAAACAATATTTTCAAATATCTGAAGGACACCAGGTAAGAATTTCACTTTTGATTGCATTAATGTTGAGTTTTTAACAGCAAGTTCATTATTGGATAAACACCCATGTATTCTTTTGTTGTGTTATTGAGATGGTCTTGGTTGCCTTAATATTATGGGAAAAATCCCTTGATATAAACTGTCATCTTGATTATACATCTTTGCATTACAAAATGATGGTACTTTATATGTGTATCATTTTTTAATCCGGGGAGTGGTTATACAGTAGGAGATAGTCAGTGACAACATAATCCACTGAAACACTGAAACACTGATATGAGGGTTTGTTAAATCTCCTTGCAGGGTATCACTCTGTGATCCCACGTTATACTGCCATTGACAAAGAGTGTGCGCGCTCACCCAGCTTCACCCAGCTTTTTACATGCATTAGCGGGTGAACACGTGCCGCTGGGGGGCAAAAATTCCCCCACGGGTTGTCGGAGGTGACAGCGCTTTAGGAAAGCTCACAGGGGCACACAGGGGCAGGTTTAAAGAGAGTGAGAAATTCAAACTGACCAATTGAAAAATAAAAAGGTAGGGGGGAGTGGGGAAAGGACTGGGAGCTTCGAAAGGTGAAATGTGAAAAACAGTGTTTTAAGATTAAATAAACCACAAAATGTGAATACACTTAGAAAATTCCTTCACCAACCAGTGATACAAAATAATTATACAAAGTGTTAAATGCTGCTCGACTTCCTCAGAAAGGACTGTTCCAGGTCCCACGATGTAAGATTTCTTTGCTCGTGGGGGAGGAGGAGCGCAGGTGTGCTCAATGGTATATGTGAATAAAAAATAAAGCAAATATAGTGCAGATTGTGGATACTGGTATATATCACTCTGTTAGCTATAAGTAATAGCACTCACAAAACTTCTCGTAATCTTATGCGTGTCAGAGATTCTTCTCTCTCTGACTGGAGCCCTTGTGATGAATAAGTCTCAGGATATCCCTCAATGGATAAGTATGGTAGACATGGAAAAGAAAAAGCCACAATAGTGCATACTATTTGACCAGATATATTCAATGAGAAGTATCAAGAGCAGTTAAACTCACATGTTCCAATAAATAAAACAGGCATTGGAGAGAACCGCCGAATGCAGAAGGACCCCGTCGGTATACAGCTTCGTAGCGTCTCACTCACGTCTCACAATTGATTTCCGCTTACGTCACTTCCGTGGTCGCATCATAGGTGAGGGCGGAAGCGCAGTCTGCCTCTGGAATCAGCCCTGATTTTGGCAGTCCTTCAACTCTCCGATTCTCCAGCAACGCTAACTCTACGCGTTTCGTTGGTGCTTCGTCAGGAGAAGGAGAAGTGGCGCGCCAGGATTCTAGTGGATTCTCTTGTGCTAGATTAGTTTTATATTGCTAAACTTTTTCTGGTTTGGTGAATACTTTATATTTTAATGCTAGTATTCTTATGAATTTCATTAATTGGTATATTCTCATATACTCGTTCCAAGTATCTACAAGTTCTGCTATGGCTACAAATCAAGAACTTAGTGTTATTTGGTTTGTGGCTATTTATCATTTAGTATCTGATGCTTGTTTTACATTTCTCCACAATGTATACCTATGTCATTATGTTTAGAGGTACTGGTCTATGTATTACTTTATATATGCATATTATGTCTTTGTTCCTCTCTCCTTCCTGGTGCGCCACTTCTCCTCCGTGTTTTTATTTTCACCGAGGGTTTGTGTCCCAGGGGATTTTTTTACCTGGACACAAGTGGGAGGTGCACTTGGAGGGGGAGAGCTATAAAGAGTTTGATTTAGACCATTGAAACTACTCTTTGATAAAGCGCCCCTGGCGAGAAACGCGTTAGATTTTTCTCTTTTTATTTAGGTTATGTTTCAATAAAGTTTTTTGTTATTTTTTCATTGGCCTCAAGTTCCCCACCTTTTTGCTGCGCTCTCAGTTTTTTCTTCTATCCGAATACCCCAGGGGAATAAACTGTCTTACATGGGGAAATCATAACAAGTACAGTACTGGGCAGCCATTTTGGCTAACTAATATGGCCTGGCAAACCATAGGTCACTATATTGATGGCAGGGGCAACCAGTGGGCTTAACCTTCCATATACATGGCACGCTACCCCTACCGTCACAGTCACATTGTGTCTTCTGGCACCAGAAGGTGTCTTATGTTGAGAATATTTCACTAATTTTCAACGAATAGACAAATGACATCTCAAAAACAACTGATAATTTGCTCTAATTCTATGAGGACAATATGATTACTATTATTATTGTATTTTATTTCTATGGTGCCAACATATTCCGCAGTGCAGTGCTATGTGGGAGGCAGCACAATATCATAGCATGACAAAAGTGTGCATATGTGTTAGGACAAACAGAGATGATAGGAAGGAGGTCCATGGCCCAAGGAGTTAACAATCTAGGACATATTTCTACTATTGAATAAATCACATTGTTGTCTTTACCTTCTTTCAGTGTATTGGTGTGAATTTTCTGGAGGAAGAGTCTGGACTGTTGCATAACTCATTAGTTGATGAAAATATGCTCCCTCGACTGGCTGAGGCAATTCTTAAATTAACTATTAAAGGAGTCTGTATAATAAAAGAACAATTACCTAATGCAGACTTCTTTACTGATTTTATTTTCCAATCTCTAAACAGAACTAGTGAACTGTTTGCTACAGGTAAGTCAGTAATTCCAATGTACTGTAATGATAATACAGCTCAACTCCATTTTAGCGCGATCCACTATAACACGGATCCTCATATAACGCGGTTTGAGCGTCAACCCCGAATTTAAAAATTATTATTATTATTTTTTTTGCACACACACTGCACACACTCACTACACACTGCATACATTCACAGCACACTGCATACACTCACAGCACACTCCACACACTCACAGCACACTACACACACACACATACTCACAGCACACTGCACACACACACACACTGACAAACACAGCACACTACACTGCATACGCTCATAGCACATACTCACAGCACACTGCATATATTCACAGCACACTGCATACACTCACAGCACACTGCACACACTCACAGCACACTGCACACACACAGCACACTGCAAACACTCACAGCACACTGCACACACTCACAGCACACTGCAAACACTCACAGCACATACTCACAGCACACTGCACACTCACAGCACACTGCATACACTCACAGCACACTGCATACACTCACAGCACACTGCATACACTCACAGAAAACTGCATACACTCACAGCACACTGCATACACTCACAGCACACTGCACACACTCACAGCACACTGCACACACAGCACACACACACACTGACACACTGACACACACACACACACACACACACACACAGTCTCACACAGTCAAATACACTCACACACACACACACACACACACACAGAGACACACTGTCTCTTTAAGCGAGCTTGCTCACGCAAGACGGAAGCAGAAGCAGGAAGCAGAGACAGGGAGAAGAGCTGCCAGATGCCGGGTAAGTGCTGTGTGCTGTTGCCGCTGCCCCATCGGGTCTGGGAATGCTGGGAGAGTTCTCAGCTTTCCCCCTCCCGGCGGAAGCGGTACCATTTTCTTTCCGCAATCCCGTTTATAACGCGGTGGCCGCGGGTGGCCCCCGAGGACCACGCTATAACGGGGTTAAGCTGTATATAACAATCGTCTTGTTTCTATAGGACCTAAAACAGTATATTGGTTTAAACTTTGGATCTCCATTGTACATTCTAGCTCTGCATCAAGCATATAATGGGTCTTCTTTAAGACTCAGTTCTACTCGATGATTATACTTAATTCTGCTTAGATACAGATTATTAATTATACACAAATGTATGTAACGTTTACGGATGGCCAAAATTGCTGGTTCAAAATACAAATCTCCAAACCTGTGTGGTCTGAATTTCCTGAACCTGAACTCTCTCAGACACTGGCGGTTCAGTTTAAGCCAGACACCAAGTTCTTATGTAGGTAGGATCCAAATCTGGTACAGAAACAAGCCAAAACACATTTCTGCCTCAAATTCTGATTTCCCTTCCCACTCCTGACCGCCTCCCTGTAGTTTGGGGAGGATTAGAGGTCAGGGGTGGAAGAAGGAACCCCCCTTTCAAATACTGCTACCCCAAAATCTCACAGTTAAGCCCTGCAAACACTACAGCTGCACTGGAGGAGGTAGCGACACCCTCTCTCTCTCATGTTACTTCCTTCCCTCCATATTCCCTCAAGTCACTCTCCCCCATGTCACTTACTGCCTGGATCACAACATCATACATATTTCACATACTGTAGTGCCGACGGTTATTCTAACACAAACCAGTGGCAATCGCCAAAAAGACCCAGGTACATGCAGGGTACATGCTGGGTCTTGTTTAAGGCAAGTTTAAGGCATTTCTGCATTGACTAATGGCCCATCAGATTAATAGCGGGGGTCCCTGGCAGTCCCATTCAAACTCAATGGGACTGCCAGGGACCCTTGCTGTGTTAATCCGATGGGTCATTAGTCAATGCAGAAATGCCTTAAACTTGCCTTAAACTAGCCAGGTTACACCCAGCATGTAACCGGGCTAGTTTAAGGCAAGCTTTAGAATACTCGTTGTCTCGTCTGAATGAGTCATTTAGATCAATCCTTTGTCTAAAACGTGTTCAAGCTGCCATTTTAAATATTTATTTTTTCCATTCAATATGTGCATCAATACAATCTGCACACTGACAAGTGATTAGCTAAGTTGCCGATCGATCCATTCTCCTGTAATCGATCGCTGCAGATTTGGCTTGGGGTTCTTTATATCACTGTTAGGGCTGCAGAAGATTACCCAAGATGCAAATTCTGTGTGGAAGATCATGTGACCAGGCAATTACTAGATACAATTGGTGCACTGCTAGAGAGAGGGCAGGGCTCAAGAGCCAGAGCCTGTCTCAGAAGAGGAAGGGGATGGGCTTTGTAAATGGTTGCTATAGAAACAAAAATGCTTGTTACATTAGAATACATTAAAATGTCGTTAAAATGTATTCTTTCTTTAAATGCTACAAGTATTTTCTCCTAGTACAGAACTATTTTTTTTTTTTTAAACACACCAGAGGATATTGCTGTGTTAATCCGATGGATCATTAGTCAATGCAGAAATGCCTTAAACTTGCCTTAAACTAGCTAGGTTACACCCAGCATGTACCCAGCATGTAACCGGGCTAGTTTAAGGCAAGCTTTAGAATACTCGTTGTCTCGTCTGTACATACTGTATATCTATATAGTTAATATATGCGCAAAAGTTGAGATCTTGAAAAAAAATAGTTTTTTCCCTATAATGTAAAAAAAAAATCATGCTTTGTCAAAAGAACAAAACATGAAAATATTTTAGAACCAAAACAGCATCCAAAACAAAAAAATAAAACTTTAGAACCAAAACCAATGGAAAAACCAAATCAGAGAAAGTGCCCATATTTGATTTTCTGGGTTAATTTTTTCAGTTGTGAGTAGAGTAAATGATTAGAGTTGTACATTTTATCTACTGATGACACACTCTAAAATGCTCACCACATTCGGCTATCAAGGCAAACTTGTGTTATTATTTACAGAGAATAATGTACTTAAGATCCTTGAGAAAAAGTTCCAACAATAATACAATTTCAATTTAGAATTATGGGGAAAAAAATATTTATTAAGTAATGATGTCTGTTAAATTATTTTACCAAACTCCATAACATATAATCTATAATCATTATTATTATTTTTTTAAGAAATTGATGAACTTATTGGGAAACTTAAAACAGTGATTGCCTGTGAAGAGACAGGCCACAAACACAGAAGAAAATTGAGGAGCCTTGTAATCCCAGGAACAAATGATGAACAATCTGTTCCAACACGGGAAATTGATGATGAGCATAGAAATGGCCACCATGGAATCCAGGAGCACTCAACAGATGGGGATCAGGTAATTTTTCTGACTATCGCATTTACATATTATATTATTTATATAGCTTATGTGTAATAGGCCTGACGATTTCGGGTTTGTATTTGCTGACATGGCCAGCAAAAGATGAGTAGAGGTTAAAGTAAAACTGCATTTTATTCTGTGGTAATCTTTTTATACCAGACAGTACAGTAATGATAAAGAACAGTTATGAGTACATTCACATCTCAGACTGCCTAAAACTTCCTCACGCTATAATCATGTAGGCATACTGTACAAGGCTTCTACGGCAACCAGGAATTCTGGGAAATTCTTCACTTTTTGCTTCTTATCCACTTCAATGTGGATCCCTTTAAATGTATGCCTGCTGTTTCACACAGTTCCGTTTTTAACGCAAAACCTGGGTCAAAGAAGTGTCTGGTCAGCAAACCTACTCACAGGCAGTGGGTTTGACCTGTGACTCTCATCAATATGAAAATGGTTGCTAAATATTACTAGTCATTAGTTATTTGTGTACCTAGTACAGCGGTTTTCAATTTTTTGGGATTCAAGAACCCCAGGATTCGATTGTGAAATTTTGGGGAACCCCAAACCCCCTCCAACACCAAGTCTCTCACCACCTGCCCATCTCACCCCCACCCCTCATCCCCCATCTCTTGCCCCCCCCCAGCCTCGCCCCGTCTCTCACCCCCCCACCCTCGTCCCGTCTCTCATCCCTTCCTTCCCCCCTGTCTTTCATCTCTCGCCCCTCAGGCTCCCTCTCCCCTAACACTCTCTCCCTTATGCTCACTCTCCACTTCAATACACACACACTCTCCTCCTCTCACTTACACACTCTCTCCCTCTCTCTCCCTCCCTCCCCCTCCATCTCCCTCCCCATCTCCCTCCCCATCTCCCTCCCCATCTCCCTCCCTCTCCCTCCCTCTCCCTCCCACGTACACAAACACACTCGCTCCCTCTCCCTCTCTCACTTACACAAACACACTCACTCCCTTTCCCTCTCTCACTTACACAAACACACTGTCTCCCACTTACACAAACACACTCACTCTCTCCCTCTCCCTTACACAAACACACTCACTCTCTCCCTCTCCCTTACACAAACACACTCACTTTCTCCCTCTCCCTTACACAAACACACTCACGCTCTCTCTCTCTCCGCTTCTCTCACTTACACAAACACACTCTCTCTCCCTATCCCTTTCTCTCTCCCTCTCTCTTACACACATACATGTTCTCCCCCTCACATGGGGGCACTGCTACGTGGGGTGCTGCAATGCCGGCGGGCCTGGGACAGCTGAGAAGTTGTCCCAGCTCTCTCCCCCTGGCAGCCGCGGAACCCCTGTTGAAAATCACAGATCTAGTATATAATCATGACCAGCTTCACAATTCAAGGCCAGCAACCACAACTGGTCTCCCTAGTCTTTGTGAAATAGAGATCCCCTGAAACTAATATAATGTTATAAACCAGTTGACCAATGTCCAAGCAAAATACAATTTAAAAAAAGTATTCCATTAATGTCTAAATATTATCCTTGCTTTGCCACTGGATACCCTAAAGAAAAAAATTAAACCAGGACAAAAACAAGCCCCACAAACTAAACCTTGAGGTCTCAGCCTAGTGCAAGGCCTAATGGCCTACCCAATCCAGAGCCATCCTAACCAACGACAAACCATTTCCAGCATTCGTTGAGACCTTGAAATCTCAACTGCTGGCATGCTCTTCTTTCCTTATTTCTTAAGAATCTTAATCTTGTATTCTTTCTTATTAACAGACGCCCTAACTCACTTGTCCTCTTCCCACTAGCGAATGAGGTGGTATGAAAGAGAGTAGCACCCAGTCACAGTTGCATAACATGTGTAAGGGGGTCTAATGCTAAAGTCACCTTCGTATTGGGGGCTTTACCATATGTGTTTCTAACCCTTACAAATTACGTCAGACCTCAGGGGATGGTTTTTCCCATGAGTCACCATTGATTCTTTATAGGGGTTAGAACGATGTGTCAATGACATCAAAGGGAAATAAACATGTCGAAAGTCCCCTGTAAGATCAGAAATCATGTATTAAGCATCCACTATGATTCATTGCTATACCACGTAACCCCCTTACATGCTTTAGGCATCAAAGGGGATACATTATTTTCTGTCATATGGTTTTGTAATAAATCCTATTACATAACTCTACAGTAGAAACTTGATATTTGCATGGGGGAATTAAGCGTTATTCATTAAATTGCATTAGTGACAATCGCGTTTTTCCTGCATTATCGCCAAACTCCCATTTTGCAAATGACGTGATCATTGCACAAGTGATGTGTACTGTACATATGTAATTCAATTGAACAAAAATATCACACGTTATTTTCAATAACACAGAATATTATTGCTAATTTAATAACCTTTAGTGAATATATGCCATAGAACACATTTGTAAAAAGCATTATGTGTAGAGACCATCTTGTTGCATTTATTGGAGACCCATAATTACTCCTTTACAATTAACAATTATCCAAATAATTTTTGAAGAGTTGACATAATCCACAATATTTGTTCATACTAATTAAAGCTGTCACATTTCAGTCTTCAAGTCTGAACTGGTAACAGTCCAACTTAATGGTGTGATTAAATTACGACTGTACAGATTTTGAATCCCAAAATATAATTATGTGTGTTATTAAAGTACAGTAGAGGCAACTCTTATTCGAACAAAAACCAGTGGCAATTCCCCAAAAAACCCAGGAAACACCCAGGTACATTCTGAATAGATGCCTTAAACTTTCCTTAAACTAGCCCCAGCATTTCTGCATTGATTAATGGCCTATCAGATTAACAGCGGGGGTCCCTGGCAGTCCCATTCAAACTGAATTGGACTGCCAGGGATCCCTGCTGTGTTAATCCTATGGTCAATGCAGAAATGCCTTAAACGTGCCTCAAACTAGCCCAGAACATACCCAGCACATACCCAGCACATATCCAGAATGTAACCCGGCTAGTTTACGGCAAATGTTAGAATAAACGTTGCCTCTACTGTAGTTTACCGGAAGGGACTCAACACTTGAATCCTCAGTCGATGTAAGAATGAGAAGACAGATATGAGGCATTTTCGAGGGGGTGACTATAAAAGCCAGCAGAGGGAAGGAAGCTGATAGTGAGTGGGATAATAGGAAAACATGACACGAAATATAAACAAACAATAAAAGGGTGTATCTTTACATTTTTCAATGCAGATAATAGATTCAATTAAAAGCTAATATAATAAATCTGATTTTGTCATGGATTTTGGTAGCATGTCATAGGAAAGTTTGAGTGGTTTCGTGTAGAGAACACAATAGTAATTTAAGACATAAATGCAAAATAGGGATATGAAATGCAAGATGCATGAGTAGCCATGAATCATGATTATATTGCACCAAGATGCAACCGCATTAGCATATACGGTATTATGCAGAGAACACTTGCCACATCTTTGTGCCTTGCACAGCAGGCAATGGTGTACTATAGCAAAGGGTGATAGTACACTAGATAACAAGAAACCACTGGAGTTCAGTATCATCAATTATGTGATTTGCATCATGGGTGAGAAATCTGTTTACATATAGTGTAAAGCGTGTAAAGCAAAAAACGGAACTTTCAAAATATTGAGGAAACAAAATATTAAATTAAATGTAAGAATAATAAAACAAATTGAGAGAGCCTAATGCTGCTTAAGGTTAGCGGTCACTATATAGATTCACAAATGACAAAACCCTGTCATCAAAAATCCACAGCTTCTTCTTGTTAGGGGTGACCAAGCTCTAGGGAAATCTACACAGTTTTTAAATGCAGTTAGCATTTGGAGGATAGGCTAAACCACAATACATTTGTTTCCACACATTTATGTGTTAAAGTTCTCAGTGCCAAAATGTCTAGTGGTAGAAGGAGACTCTGGGGCCTTGTATATACTGTAGATACCAAAGTCTGTTACAGTTATGAAATGATTCTAGGCTTAACTCTCACCACCACCTCCCATGCTGTCCAGAACTGAAGAGGTAACCCTCTTCTTTCATTCAAGTCAGTCCCTCCAGATATCCAGGAGCTGTATAAGCATTCAGATGCTGAGGCATAACAATTGCATTACATTGCAAGAACAACACAAAGGCCGTGTTTGTTGTTTCCAGTGGGGTTTTTTGTTGGATAAGTGGGATTGCCCCTTTAAATATTTCTCCGTAAAGAGCAGTCGATATAAACTTCAAGGCATATGCTTATGAAACCTTCCTGGGAGTGTGCATCAGAGATGGGAAAACCGGCACTTGGAAATAAGTCATATGGTATTAGAGATGGATTTTGAAAGGACCAGTGTTATACTGACATCGTATAAATATGAAAAATCTATCATGAAAGAAAGATTAAAAAATAAAAACTTACTGCTTGTTAAACTGTTTCCTATTTTTAGAGGTGCTGCCTTATCAGCACAAAAATCCAACAAGAGAAAATGTAGATTTAAAGCAGCAAAACATGTGAAATCTTATTTTTATCAGTTTTGTAGTATTAGATAATTGAGACTGTTTTATTTTAGGGTTTTGTTTTTCTTCAACTCTTAATGCCATTTTCATGAATTTTAAAGCATCCTTTGATTTCTATAGCAAGTTTTAGCCCACCTCCTCAGCCGTGCGAGGCAAGAACTTTACAACACTTTCCTGTTTGGGATCATTTATTTCAAATGTTTCCAGCAGTGTGGCTGTAACAATAGATAATGTTACCTTAATAATATAAGGATACTTTGTAGCTGCTGAGTTACACTGACTGAAGCAATGTTAGGCACACAATCAGGATTTTGACAGATTTACAATGGTACAACCAAACGATTGCCAGCTTAGTTAAGAATGTGGAATTATACATTGTCACATACTTTACATATACAAATAATAAAAAAAAGTGGAGGGGGGAGTTGGAAAGAAGTATTGTTGCTTTAAGGGCTACTTTTAGGATTGCTGTATTATACATTAATAAAAAGAGAGAATGTGTCAAAACCAAATATTATACAAAAATATACTAATTCATCAATTTATGTTTTCCTAAAAGTTTGTTTTCCAAAATTACCAAAAAAGTATTGAAACGCAAGAATAAACAAATAAACATTCAAACAGAAAACAGATGGGGTAGAAAAAACATAGGCAGCAATAATTTAATATTCAGTTCACTTATTTCTAATTTGCACTTAAACCTGGAATTATTTCATTTCATATTGCCCCATAAACACACCTTTCTCTTGTTTTGGATGAAAGAAGTAGAAACGACAAGGCACTTTCTGAAAACTTAGAAATGTAGAGACAGTATTACTATATGTAAGTCTCTAAAAAATATTATGAGAAGAACAGAAAATGTGGGGCAAGTAGTGTTCACTGTTTCTTGATCAATGTCGCATACAGGCATACCCCGGTTTAAGGACACTCACTTTAAGTACATTCGCGAGTAAGAACATATCGCCCAGTAGGCAAACGGCAGCTCACGCATGCGCCTGTCATCACGTCCTGAACAGCAATACCGGCTCCCTACCTGTACCGAAGCTGTGCGCAAGCGGGGAGACTATAGAGCCTGTTACAAATGCGTTATTTACATCAGTTATGCACGTATATGACGATTGCAGTACAGTACATGCATCGATAAGTGGGTAAAAGGGAGTGCTTCACTTTAAGTACATTTTCGCTTTACATACATGCTCCGGTCCCATTGCGTACGTTAATGTGGGGTATGCCTGTATACACTGTACATTCTCTCACTAGGTGTAGGCACAGAACCATCAACATACAATACAGGGGACATGTAAATAGTAGAGGTGATGCCCTCAGAAGTACTTTTGTTGCTTGAAGACATTAGGATGTCAAATGCTCACTTGTACTAGTGTTGTATTTTTGTCTTTTTTATATTGCATCTTAATTTTTCTGATTTTGGTTTAGCTTCATGGGCATAGTTTTAGTTTTGCATTATGAAGTAAAGGTGAAATATTTTAACAAAAATAATACAAAATAGCAAATAACAAAAAATAAATTAAAAAATTATCTGGGTAATTATTGGTCCCAACTATTATATTTAGTTCATTTTCTTTTTAACATTTGTTTAACTTTATTAGTATTTCTTTAATAAATATGAGCATTTCTGATCTCTGCTTTGATATTTGTTTCCTTGCTTTAGTCTCTTTCTCTCTCTCTGGGTTTTATTTATTAAACGGCAACTGCCGATCAGGGCACTATCGTACAGAAACTCCCATTCAAGTCAATGAAAAGAAAAAGAAACCTTTTGTCCCTCTGTCTCTCTCTCTCACCAACCTCCACGTTCTCTCCACTGTCTTTCTTTAATGTCTTTATGGGAACCCTGCATCATTATGCAAATGCTTTTCCACACTGTGTTTCCACCAATACCCAAGCTGAATCAAACATGAGAGTTTGAAACAGATTTGTACCGTATGTCTGAGTGCCAGGACAATATTCACTGTTTACGTTTAATACTGTATGTCTCTAACAATGCATTTTAGGGACAGACTTGCTTTTCTGCGTACGAGCTTGTAAAGATTTTTTTACAAAACAGTCGTTACCCTATTTCCAAAGAACACTTTAAGCAAATCAGCCCGGCGATTATCCACCAACTTCTAACCTGCACATGCCAGTTAAAAGACTATCCACACACAAAGCTCCCACCGCCAACCACTTTGGAAAGTGAGTTACCCTCTTCTTTTTTTATTCTATATTCAAAATGTGGTAAAATATTAATGATAGTGTCTGCAAGAAAAATTAGAGTTGATACATAGAATCACATGTATTTAAAAAATAATTTCCATGAGTTCATGCATATCTTACTTTACCCAGCTGATTTGTTTCAATAGAGAAGTTCTAGCGTTTTGTTTGAGTATCTCATGCATAGTATCTGAAACGTGCATACTATCTGAAACTTACATAGTATCTGAAACGTGCATAGTATCTGAAACGTGCACAGTATCTGAAACGTGCACAGTATCTGAAATGTGCACAGTATCTGAAACGGGCATACTATCTGAAACTTACATAGTATCTGAAACGTGCATAGTATCTGAAACGTGCACAGTATCTGAAATGTGCACAGTATCTGAAACGTGCACAGTATCTGAAACGTGCATAGTATCTGAAACGTGCATAGTATCTGAAATGTGCACAGTATCTGAAACGGGCATAGTATCTGAAACTTGCATAGTATCTGAAACGTGCATAGTATCTGAAACGTGCATAGTATCTGAAACGTGCATAGTATCTGAAACGTGCACAGTATCTGAAATGTGCACAGTATCTGAAACGGGCATAGTATCTGAAACGTGCATAGTATCTGAAACGTGCATAGTATCTGAAACGTGCATAGTATCTGAAACGTGCATAGTATCTGAAATGTGCATAGTATCTGAAACGTGCACAGTATCTGAAACGTGCATAGTATCTGAAACGTGCATAGTATCTGAAACGTGCATAGTATCTGAAACGTGCATAGTATCTGAAACTTGCATAGTATCTGAAACGTGCATAGTATCTGAAACCTGCATAGTATCTGAAACTTGCATGGTATCTGAAACGTGCATAGTATCTGAAACGTGCACAGTATCTGAAATGTGCACAGTATCTGAAATGTGCACAGTATCTGAAACGTGCATTGTATCTGAAACGTGCATAATGTCTGAAACTTGCATAGTATCTGAAACGTGCATAGTATATGAAACTTGCATAGTATCTGAAACGTGCATAGTATCTGAAACTTGCATAGTATCTGAAATGTGCATAGTATCTGAAACGTGCACAGTATCTGAAATGTGCACAGTATCTGAAACGGGCATAGTATCTGAAACGTGCATAATGTCTGAAACTTGCATAGTATCTGAAACGTGCATAATGTCTGAAACGTGCATAGTATCTGAGATGTGCACAGTATCTGAAACGTGCAGAGTATCTGAAACGTGCATAGTATCTGAAACGTGCAGAGTATCTGAAACATGCATAGTATAGTATCTGAAACATGCATAGTATCTGAAACGTGCATAGTATCTGAAATGTGCATAGTATCAGAAACGTGCATAGTATCTGAAACGTGCATAGTATCTGAAACGTGCATAGTATCAGAAACGTGCATAGTATCTGAAACGTGCATAGTATCTGAAACTTGCATAGTATCTGAAACGTGCAGAGTATCTGAAACGTGCATAGTATCTGAAACGTGCATAGTATCTGAAACTTGGATAGTATCTGAAACGTGCATAGTATCTGAAACGTGCATAGTATCTGAAACGTGCATAGTATCTGAAACGTGCATAGTATCTGAAACGTGCATAGTATCTGAAACGTGCATATTATCTGAAACTTGGATAGTATCTGAAACGTGCATAGTATCTGAAACGTGCATAGTATCTGAAACGTGCATAGTATCTGAAACTTGCATAGTATCTGAAGCTTGCATAGTATCTGAAACGTGCATAGTATCTGAAACTTGCATAGTATCTGAAACGTGCATAGTAACCGAAACGTGCATAGTATCTGAAACTTGCACAGTGTCTGAAACGTGCATAGTATCTGAAACTTGCATAGTATCTGAAACTTGCACAGTGTCTGAAACGTGCATAGTATCTGAAACTTGCATAGTATCTGAAACTTGCATAGTATCTGAAAAGTGCATAGTACTTGAAACGTGCATAGTATCTGAAACGTGCATAGTATCTGAAACGTGCATAGTACCTGAAACGTGAATAGTACCTGAAACGTGCATAGTATCTGAAACTTGCATAGTATCTGAAACGTGCATAGTATCTGAAACTTGCATAGTATCTGAAACTTGCATAGTATCTGAAACTAGCATAGTATCTGAAACGTGCACAGTGTCTGAAACGTGCATAGTATCTGAAACTTGCATAGTATCTGAAACTTGCATAGTATCTGAAACTTGCATAGTATCTGAAACATGCATAGTATCTGAAACGTGCATAGTATCTGAAACGTGCATAGTATCTGAAACGTGCATAGTATCTGAAACTTGCATAGTATCTGAAACGTGCATAGTATCTGAAACGTGCATAGTATCTGAAACGTGCATAGTATCTGAAACGTGCATAGTATCTGAAACGTGCATAGTATCTGAAAAGTGCATAGTACTTGAAACGTGCATAGTATCTGAAACGTGCATAGTATCTGAAACGTGCATAGTACCTGAAACGTGAATAGTACCTGAAACGTGCATAGTATCGGAAACGTGCATAGTATCTGAAACGTGCATAGTACCTGAAACGTGCATAGTACCTGAAACGTGCATAGTACCTGAAACATGCATAGTATCTGAAACTTGCATAGTATCTGAAACTTGCATAGTATCTGAAACGTGCATAGTATCTGAAACGTGCATAGTATCTGAAACTTGCATAGTATCTGAAACTTGCATAGTATCTGAAACTTGCATAGTATCTGAAACGTGCACAGTATCTGAAACTTGCACAGTATCTGAAACTTGCATAGTATCTGCAACGTGCACAGTATCTGAAACTTGCACAGTATCTGAAACGTGCATAGTATCTGAAACGTGCATACCTGTAGTATCTGAAACGTGCATAGTATCTGAAACGTGCATAGTATCTGAAACGTGCACAGTATCTGAAACGTGCACAGTATCTGAAACGTGCATAGTATCTAAAACTTGCATAGTATCTGAAACTTGCATAGTATCTGAAACTTGGATTGTATCTGAAACTTGCATAGTATCTGAAACGTGCATAGTATCTGAAACGTGCATAGTATCTGAAACGTGCATAGTATCTGAAACGTGCATAGTATCTGAAACGTGCATAGTATCTGAAACGTGCATAGTATCTGAAACCTGCATAGTATCTGAAATTTGCATAGTATCTGAAACTTGCATAGTATCTGAAACTTGCATAGTATCTGAAACGTGCATAGTATCTGAAACTTGCATAGTATCTGAAACTTGCATAGTATCTGAAACCTGCATAGTATCTGAAATTTGCATAGTATCTGAAACTTCCATAGTATCTGAAACGTGCATAGTATCTGAAACGTGCATAGTATCTGAAACCTGCATAGTATCTGAAATTTGCATAGTATCTGAAACTTGCATAGTATCTGAAACTTGCATAGTATCTGAAACGTGCACAGTATCTGAAACGTGCACAGTATCTGAAACGTGCACAGTATCTAAAACTTGCATAGTATCTGAAACTTGCATAATATCTGAAACTTGCATAGTATCTGAAACTTGCATAGTATCTGAAACTTGCATAGTATCTGAAACTTGCATAGTATCTGAAACTTGGATAGTATCTGAAACGTGCATAGTATCTGAAACTTGCATTGTATCTGAAACGTGCATAGTATCTGAAACGTGCATAGTATCTGAAACGTGCATAGCATCTGAAACGTGCATAGTATCTGAAACGTGCATAGTATCTGAAACGTGCATAGTATCTGAAACCTGCATAGTATCTGAAATTTGCATAGTATCTGAAACTTGCATAGTATCTGAAACTTGCATAGTTTCTGAAACTTGCATAGTATCTGAAACTTGCATAGTATCTGAAACGTGCATAGTATCTGAAACGTGCATAGTATCTGAAACGTGCATTGTATCTGAAACTTGCATAGTATCTGAAACGTGCATAGTATCTGAAACGTGCATTGTATCTGAAACGTGCATAGTATCTGAAACGTGCATAGTATCTGAAACTTGCATAGTATCTGAAACGTGCATAGTATCTGAAACGTGCCTAGTATCTGAAACTTGCATAGTTTCTGAAACGTGCATAGTATCTGAAACGTGCATAGTATCTGAAACGTGCATAGTATCTGAAACGTGCATAGTATCTGAAACGTGCATAGTATCTGAAACGTGCATAGTATCTGAAATTTGCATAGTATCTGAAACGTGCATAGTACCTGAAATGTGCATAGTATGTGAAACGTGCATAGTATCTGAAACGTGCATAGTACCTGAAACATGCATAGTATCTGAAACGTGCATAGTATCTGAAACGTGCATAGTACCTGAAACGTGAATAGTACCTGAAACGTGCATAGTATCTGAAACGTGCATAGTATCTGCAACGTGCACAGTATCTGAAACTTGCACAGTATCTGAAACGTGCATAGTATCTGAAACGTGCATACCTGTAGTATCTGAAACGTGCATAGTATCTGAAACGTGCATAGTATCTGAAACGTGCACAGTATCTGAAACGTGCACAGTATCTGAAACGTGCATAGTATCTAAAACTTGCATAGTATCTGAAACTTGCATAGTATCTGAAACTTGGATTGTATCTGAAACTTGCATAGTATCTGAAACGTGCATAGTATCTGAAACGTGCATAGTATCTGAAACGTGCATAGTATCTGAAACGTGCATAGTATCTGAAACGTGCATAGTATCTGAAACGTGCATAGTATCTGAAACCTGCATAGTATCTGAAATTTGCATAGTATCTGAAACTTGCATAGTATCTGAAACTTGCATAGTATCTGAAACGTGCATAGTATCTGAAACTTGCATAGTATCTGAAACTTGCATAGTATCTGAAACCTGCATAGTATCTGAAATTTGCATAGTATCTGAAACTTCCATAGTATCTGAAACGTGCATAGTATCTGAAACGTGCATAGTATCTGAAACCTGCATAGTATCTGAAATTTGCATAGTATCTGAAACTTGCATAGTATCTGAAACTTGCATAGTATCTGAAACGTGCACAGTATCTGAAACGTGCACAGTATCTGAAACGTGCACAGTATCTAAAACTTGCATAGTATCTGAAACTTGCATAATATCTGAAACTTGCATAGTATCTGAAACTTGCATAGTATCTGAAACTTGCATAGTATCTGAAACTTGCATAGTATCTGAAACTTGGATAGTATCTGAAACGTGCATAGTATCTGAAACTTGCATTGTATCTGAAACGTGCATAGTATCTGAAACGTGCATAGTATCTGAAACGTGCATAGCATCTGAAACGTGCATAGTATCTGAAACGTGCATAGTATCTGAAACGTGCATAGTATCTGAAACCTGCATAGTATCTGAAATTTGCATAGTATCTGAAACTTGCATAGTATCTGAAACTTGCATAGTTTCTGAAACTTGCATAGTATCTGAAACTTGCATAGTATCTGAAACGTGCATAGTATCTGAAACGTGCATAGTATCTGAAACGTGCATTGTATCTGAAACTTGCATAGTATCTGAAACGTGCATAGTATCTGAAACGTGCATTGTATCTGAAACGTGCATAGTATCTGAAACGTGCATAGTATCTGAAACTTGCATAGTATCTGAAACGTGCATAGTATCTGAAACGTGCCTAGTATCTGAAACTTGCATAGTTTCTGAAACGTGCATAGTATCTGAAACGTGCATAGTATCTGAAACGTGCATAGTATCTGAAACGTGCATAGTATCTGAAACGTGCATAGTATCTGAAACGTGCATAGTATCTGAAATTTGCATAGTATCTGAAACGTGCATAGTACCTGAAATGTGCATAGTATGTGAAACGTGCATAGTATCTGAAACGTGCATAGTACCTGAAACATGCATAGTATCTGAAACGTGCATAGTATCTGAAACGTGCATAGTACCTGAAACGTGAATAGTACCTGAAACGTGCATAGTATCTGAAACGTGCATAGTATCTGAAACGTGCATAGTACCTGAAACGTGCATAGTACCTGAAACTTGCATCGTATCTGAAACTTGCATAGTATCTGAAACTTGCATAGTATCTGAAACGTGCATAGTATCTGAAACTTGCATAGTATCTGAAACTTGCTTAGTATCTGAAACGTGCATAGTATCTGAAACTTGCATAGTATCTGAAACTTGCATAGTATCTGAAACTTGCATAGTATCTGAAACTTGCATAGTATCTGAAACGTGCATAGTATCTGAAACGTGCATAGTATCTGAAACGTGCATAGTATCTGAAATGTGCACAGTATCTGAAACGGGCATAGTATCTGAAACTTGCATAGTATCTGAAACGTGCACAGTATCTGAAACGTGCACAGTATCTGAAACGGGCATAGTATCTGAAACTTGCATAGTATCTGAAACATGCATAGTATAGTATCTGAAACATGCATAGTATCTGAAACGTGCATAGTATCTGAAACGTGCATAGTATCAGAAACGTGCATAGTATCTGAAATGTGCATAGTATCTGAAACGTGCATAGTATCAGAAACGTGCATAGTATCTGAAACGTGCATAGTATCTGAAACTTGCATAGTATCTGAAACGTGCAGAGTATCTGAAACGTGCATAGTATCTGAAACGTGCATAGTATCTGAAACTTGGATAGTATCTGAAACGTGCATAGTATCTGAAACGTGCATAGTATCTGAAACGTGCATAGTATCTGAAACGTGCATAGTATCTGAAACGTGCATAGTATCTGAAACGTGCATATTATCTGAAACTTGGATAGTATCTGAAACGTGCATAGTATCTGAAACGTGCATAGTATCTGAAACGTGCATAGTATCTGAAACTTGCATAGTATCTGAAGCTTGCATAGTATCTGAAACGTGCATAGTATCTGAAACTTGCATAGTATCTGAAACGTGCATAGTAACCGAAACGTGCATAGTATCTGAAACTTGCACAGTGTCTGAAACTTGCATAGTATCTGAAACTTGCATAGTATCTGAAACTTGCATAGTATCTGAAACTTGCACAGTATCTGAAACGTGCATAGTATCTGAAACGTGCATACCTGTAGTATCTGAAACGTGCATAGTATCTGAAACGTGCATAGTATCTGAAACGTGCACAGTATCTGAAACGTGCACAGTATCTGAAACGTGCATAGTATCTAAAACTTGCATAGTATCTGAAACTTGCATAGTATCTGAAACTTGGATAGTATCTGAAACTTGCATAGTATCTGAAACGTGCATAGTATCTGAAACGTGCATAGTATCTGAAACGTGCATAGTATCTGAAACGTGCATAGTATCTGAAACGTGCATAGTATCTGAAACGTGCATAGTATCTGAAACCTGCATAGTATCTGAAATTTGCATAGTATCTGAAACTTGCATAGTATCTGAAACTTGCATAGTATCTGAAACGTGCATAGTATCTGAAACTTGCATAGTATCTGAAACTTGCATAGTATCTGAAACCTGCATAGTATCTGAAATTTGCATAGTATCTGAAACTTCCATAGTATCTGAAACGTGCATAGTATCTGAAACGTGCATAGTATCTGAAACCTGCATAGTATCTGAAATTTGCATAGTATCTGAAACTTGCATAGTATCTGAAACGTGCATAGTATCTGAAACGTGCACAGTATCTGAAACGTGCACAGTATCTGAAACGTGCACAGTATCTAAAACTTGCATAGTATCTGAAACTTGCATAATATCTGAAACTTGCATAGTATCTGAAACTTGCATAGTATCTGAAACTTGCATAGTATCTGAAACTTGCATAGTATCTGAAACTTGGATAGTATCTGAAACGTGCATAGTATCTGAAACTTGCATTGTATCTGAAACGTGCATAGTATCTGAAACGTGCATAGTATCTGAAACGTGCATAGCATCTGAAACGTGCATAGTATCTGAAACGTGCATAGTATCTGAAACGTGCATAGTATCTGAAACCTGCATAGTATCTGAAATTTGCATAGTATCTGAAACTTGCATAGTATCTGAAACTTGCATAGTTTCTGAAACTTGCATAGTATCTGAAACTTGCATAGTATCTGAAACGTGCATAGTATCTGAAACGTGCATAGTATCTGAAACTTGCATACAGTAGTATCTGAAACTTGCATAGTATCTGAAACGTGCATAGTATCTGAAACGTGCATTGTATCTGAAACGTGCATAGTATCTGAAACGTGCATAGTATCTGAAACTTGCATAGTATCTGAAACGTGCATAGTATCTGAAACGTGCCTAGTATCTGAAACTTGCATAGTTTCTGAAACGTGCATAGTATCTGAAACGTGCATAGTATCTGAAACGTGCATAGTATCTGAAACGTGCATAGTATCTGAAACGTGCATAGTATCTGAAACGTGCATAGTATCTGAAATTTGCATAGTATCTGAAACGTGCATAGTACCTGAAATGTGCATAGTATGTGAAACGTGCATAGTATCTGAAACGTGCATAGTACCTGAAACATGCATAGTATCTGAAACGTGCATAGTATCTGAAACGTGCATAGTACCTGAAACGTGAATAGTACCTGAAACGTGCATAGTATCTGAAACGTGCATAGTATCTGAAACGTGCATAGTACCTGAAACGTGCATAGTACCTGAAACTTGCATCGTATCTGAAACTTGCATAGTATCTGAAACTTGCATAGTATCTGAAACGTGCATAGTATCTGAAACTTGCATAGTATCTGAAACTTGCTTAGTATCTGAAACGTGCATAGTATCTGAAACTTGCATAGTATCTGAAACTTGCATAGTATCTGAAACTTGCATAGTATCTGAAACTTGCATAGTATCTGAAACGTGCATAGTATCTGAAACGTGCATAGTATCTGAAACGTGCATAGTATCTGAAATGTGCACAGTATCTGAAACGGGCATAGTATCTGAAACTTGCATAGTATCTGAAACTTGCATAGTATCTGAAACGTGCATAGTATCTGAAACGTGCACAGTATCTGAAACGTGCACAGTATCTGAAACGTGCACAGTATCTGAAACGGGCATAGTATCTGAAACTTGCATAGTATCTGAAACATGCATAGTATAGTATCTGAAACATGCATAGTATCTGAAACGTGCATAGTATCTGAAACGTGCATAGTATCAGAAACGTGCATAGTATCTGAAACGTGCATAGTATCTGAAACGTGCATAGTATCAGAAACGTGCATAGTATTTGAAACGTGCATAGTATCTGAAACTTGCATAGTATCTGAAACGTGCAGAGTATCTGAAACGTGCATAGTATCTGAAACGTGCATAGTATCTGAAACTTGGATAGTATCTGAAACGTGCATAGTATCTGAAACGTGCATAGTATCTGAAACGTGCATAGTATCTGAAACGTGCATAGTATCTGAAACGTGCATAGTATCTGAAACGTGCATATTATCTGAAACTTGGATAGTATCTGAAACGTGCATAGTATCTGAAACGTGCATAGTATCTGAAACGTGCATAGTATCTGAAACTTGCATAGTATCTGAAGCTTGCATAGTATCTGAAACGTGCATAGTATCTGAAACTTGCATAGTATCTGAAACGTGCATAGTAACCGAAACGTGCATAGTATCTGAAACTTGCACAGTGTCTGAAACTTGCATAGTATCTGAAACTTGCATAGTATCTGAAACTTGCACAGTGTCTGAAACGTGCATAGTATCTGAAACTTGCATAGTATCTGAAACTTGCATAGTATCTGAAACTTGCATAGTATCTGAAACGTGCATAGTATCTGAAACTTGCATAGTATCTGAAACTTGCATAGTATCTGAAACTAGCATAGTATCTGAAACGTGCACAGTGTCTGAAACGTGCATAGTATCTGAAACTTGCATAGTATCTGAAACTTGCATAGTATCTGAAACTTGCATAGTATCTGAAACATGCATAGTATCTGAAACGTGCATAGTATCTGAAACGTGCATAGTATCTGAAACGTGCATAGTATCTGAAACTTGCATAGTATCTGAAACGTGCATAGTATCTGAAACGTGCATAGTATCTGAAACGTGCATAGTATCTGAAACGTGCATAGTATCTGAAACGTGCATAGTATCTGAAAAGTGCATAGTACTTGAAACGTGCATAGTATCTGAAACGTGCATAGTATCTGAAACGTGCATAGTACCTGAAACGTGCATAGTACCTGAAACATGCATAGTATCTGAAACTTGCATAGTATCTGAAACTTGCATAGTATCTGAAACGTGCATAGTATCTGAAACGTGCATAGTATCTGAAACTTGCATAGTATCTGAAACTTGCATAGTATCTGAAACTTGCATAGTATCTGAAACGTGCACAGTATCTGAAACTTGCACAGTATCTGAAACTTGCATAGTATCTGCAACGTGCACAGTATCTGAAACTTGCACAGTATCTGAAACGTGCATAGTATCTGAAACGTGCATAGTATCTGAAACGTGCATAGTATCTGAAACGTGCATAGTATCTGAAACCTGCATAGTATCTGAAATTTGCATAGTATCTGAAACTTGCATAGTATCTGAAACTTGCATAGTATCTGAAACGTGCATAGTATCTGAAACTTGCATAGTATCTGAAACTTGCATAGTATCTGAAACCTGCATAGTATCTGAAATTTGCATAGTATCTGAAACTTCCATAGTATCTGAAACGTGCATAGTATCTGAAACGTGCATAGTATCTGAAACGTGCATAGTATCTGAAACCTGCATAGTATCTGAAATTTGCATAGTATCTGAAACTTGCATAGTATCTGAAACGTGCATAGTATCTGAAACGTGCACAGTATCTGAAACGTGCACAGTATCTGAAACGTGCACAGTATCTAAAACTTGCATAGTATCTGAAACTTGCATAATATCTGAAACTTGCATAGTATCTGAAACTTGCATAGTATCTGAAACTTGCATAGTATCTGAAACTTGCATAGTATCTGAAACTTGGATAGTATCTGAAACGTGCATAGTATCTGAAACTTGCATTGTATCTGAAACGTGCATAGTATCTGAAACGTGCATAGTATCTGAAACGTGCATAGCATCTGAAACGTGCATAGTATCTGAAACGTGCATAGTATCTGAAACGTGCATAGTATCTGAAACCTGCATAGTATCTGAAATTTGCATAGTATCTGAAACTTGCATAGTATCTGAAACTTGCATAGTTTCTGAAACTTGCATAGTATCTGAAACTTGCATAGTATCTGAAACGTGCATAGTATCTGAAACGTGCATAGTATCTGAAACTTGCATACAGTAGTATCTGAAACTTGCATAGTATCTGAAACGTGCATAGTATCTGAAACGTGCATTGTATCTGAAACGTGCATAGTATCTGAAACGTGCATAGTATCTGAAACTTGCATAGTATCTGAAACGTGCATAGTATCTGAAACGTGCCTAGTATCTGAAACTTGCATAGTTTCTGAAACGTGCATAGTATCTGAAACGTGCATAGTATCTGAAACGTGCATAGTATCTGAAACGTGCATAGTATCTGAAACGTGCATAGTATCTGAAATTTGCATAGTATCTGAAACGTGCATAGTACCTGAAATGTGCATAGTATGTGAAACGTGCATAGTATCTGAAACGTGCATAGTACCTGAAACATGCATAGTATCTGAAACGTGCATAGTATCTGAAACGTGCATAGTACCTGAAACGTGAATAGTACCTGAAACGTGCATAGTATCTGAAACGTGCATAGTATCTGAAACGTGCATAGTACCTGAAACTTGCATCGTATCTGAAACTTGCATAGTATCTGAAACTTGCATAGTATCTGAAACGTGCATAGTATCTGAAACTTGCATAGTATCTGAAACTTGCTTAGTATCTGAAACGTGCATAGTATCTGAAACTTGCATAGTATCTGAAACTTGCATAGTATCTGAAACTTGCATAGTATCTGAAACTTGCATAGTATCTGAAACGTGCATAGTATCTGAAACGTGCATAGTATCTGAAACGTGCATAGTATCTGAAATGTGCACGGTATCTGAAACGGGCATAGTATCTGAAACTTGCATAGTATCTGAAACTTGCATAGTATCTGAAACGTGCATAGTATCTGAAACGTGCACAGTATCTGAAACGTGCACAGTATCTGAAACGTGCACAGTATCTGAAACGGGCATAGTATCTGAAACTTGCATAGTATCTGAAACGTGCATAGTATCTGAAACGTGCATAGTATCTGAAACGTGCATAGTATCTGAAACGTGCACAGTATCTGAAACGTGCAAAGTATCTGAAACGTGCATAGTATCTGAAACGTGCATAGTATCTGAAACGTGCATAGTATCTGAAACTTGCATAGTATCTGAAACGTGCATAGTATCTGAAACCTGCATAGTATCTGAAACTTGCAGGGTATCTGAAACGTGCGTAGTATCTGAAACGTGCACAGTATCTGAAACGTGCATAGTATCTGAAATGTGCACAGTATCTGAAACGGGCATAGTATCTGAAACTTGCATAGTATCTGAAACTTGCATAGTATCTGAAACGTGCATAGTATCTGAAACGTGCACAGTATCTGAAACGTGCACAGTATCTGAAACGTGCACAGTATCTGAAACGGGCATAGTATCTGAAACTTGCATAGTATCTGAAACATGCATAGTATAGTATCTGAAACATGCATAGTATCTGAAACGTGCATAGTATCTGAAACGTGCATAGTATCAGAAACGTGCATAGTATCTGAAACGTGCATAGTATCTGAAACGTGCATAGTATCAGAAACGTGCATAGTATTTGAAACGTGCATAGTATCTGAAACTTGCATAGTATCTGAAACGTGCAGAGTATCTGAAACGTGCATAGTATCTGAAACGTGCATAGTATCTGAAACTTGGATAGTATCTGAAACGTGCATAGTATCTGAAACGTGCATAGTATCTGAAACGTGCATAGTATCTGAAACGTGCATAGTATCTGAAACGTGCATAGTATCTGAAACGTGCATATTATCTGAAACTTGGATAGTATCTGAAACGTGCATAGTATCTGAAACGTGCATAGTATCTGAAACGTGCATAGTATCTGAAACTTGCATAGTATCTGAAGCTTGCATAGTATCTGAAACGTGCATAGTATCTGAAACTTGCATAGTATCTGAAACGTGCATAGTAACCGAAACGTGCATAGTATCTGAAACTTGCACAGTGTCTGAAACTTGCATAGTATCTGAAACTTGCATAGTATCTGAAACTTGCACAGTGTCTGAAACGTGCATAGTATCTGAAACTTGCATAGTATCTGAAACTTGCATAGTATCTGAAACTTGCATAGTATCTGAAACGTGCATAGTATCTGAAACTTGCATAGTATCTGAAACTTGCATAGTATCTGAAACTAGCATAGTATCTGAAACGTGCACAGTGTCTGAAACGTGCATAGTATCTGAAACTTGCATAGTATCTGAAACTTGCATAGTATCTGAAACTTGCATAGTATCTGAAACATGCATAGTGTCTGAAACGTGCATAGTATCTGAAACGTGCATAGTATCTGAAACGTGCATAGTATCTGAAACTTGCATAGTATCTGAAACGTGCATAGTATCTGAAACGTGCATAGTATCTGAAACATGCATAGTATCTGAAACGTGCATAGTATCTGAAACGTGCATAGTATCTGAAAAGTGCATAGTACTTGAAACGTGCATAGTATCTGAAACGTGCATAGTATCTGAAACGTGCATAGTACCTGAAACGTGAATAGTACCTGAAACGTGCATAGTATCGGAAACGTGCATAGTATCTGAAACGTGCATAGTACCTGAAACGTGCATAGTACCTGAAACATGCATAGTATCTGAAACTTGCATAGTATCTGAAACTTGCATAGTATCTGAAACGTGCATAGTATCTGAAACGTGCATAGTATCTGAAACTTGCATAGTATCTGAAACTTGCATAGTATCTGAAACTTGCATAGTATCTGAAACGTGCACAGTATCTGAAACTTGCACAGTATCTGAAACTTGCATAGTATCTGCAACGTGCACAGTATCTGAAACTTGCACAGTATCTGAAACGTGCATAGTATCTGAAACGTGCATAGTATCTGAAACGTGCATAGTATCTGAAACGTGCATAGTATCTGAAACCTGCATAGTATCTGAAATTTGCATAGTATCTGAAACTTGCATAGTATCTGAAACTTGCATAGTATCTGAAACGTGCATAGTATCTGAAACTTGCATAGTATCTGAAACTTGCATAGTATCTGAAACCTGCATAGTATCTGAAATTTGCATAGTATCTGAAACTTCCATAGTATCTGAAACGTGCATAGTATCTGAAACGTGCATAGTATCTGAAACGTGCATAGTATCTGAAACCTGCATAGTATCTGAAATTTGCATAGTATCTGAAACTTGCATAGTATCTGAAACGTGCATAGTATCTGAAACGTGCACAGTATCTGAAACGTGCACAGTATCTGAAACGTGCACAGTATCTAAAACTTGCATAGTATCTGAAACTTGCATAATATCTGAAACTTGCATAGTATCTGAAACTTGCATAGTATCTGAAACTTGCATAGTATCTGAAACTTGCATAGTATCTGAAACTTGGATAGTATCTGAAACGTGCATAGTATCTGAAACTTGCATTGTATCTGAAACGTGCATAGTATCTGAAACGTGCATAGTATCTGAAACGTGCATAGCATCTGAAACGTGCATAGTATCTGAAACGTGCATAGTATCTGAAACGTGCATAGTATCTGAAACCTGCATAGTATCTGAAATTTGCATAGTATCTGAAACTTGCATAGTATCTGAAACTTGCATAGTTTCTGAAACTTGCATAGTATCTGAAACTTGCATAGTATCTGAAACGTGCATAGTATCTGAAACGTGCATAGTATCTGAAACTTGCATACAGTAGTATCTGAAACTTGCATAGTATCTGAAACGTGCATAGTATCTGAAACGTGCATTGTATCTGAAACGTGCATAGTATCTGAAACGTGCATAGTATCTGAAACTTGCATAGTATCTGAAACGTGCATAGTATCTGAAACGTGCCTAGTATCTGAAACTTGCATAGTTTCTGAAACGTGCATAGTATCTGAAACGTGCATAGTATCTGAAACGTGCATAGTATCTGAAACGTGCATAGTATCTGAAACGTGCATAGTATCTGAAATTTGCATAGTATCTGAAACGTGCATAGTACCTGAAATGTGCATAGTATGTGAAACGTGCATAGTATCTGAAACGTGCATAGTACCTGAAACATGCATAGTATCTGAAACGTGCATAGTATCTGAAACGTGCATAGTACCTGAAACGTGAATAGTACCTGAAACGTGCATAGTATCTGAAACGTGCATAGTATCTGAAACGTGCATAGTACCTGAAACTTGCATCGTATCTGAAACTTGCATAGTATCTGAAACTTGCATAGTATCTGAAACGTGCATAGTATCTGAAACTTGCATAGTATCTGAAACTTGCTTAGTATCTGAAACGTGCATAGTATCTGAAACTTGCATAGTATCTGAAACTTGCATAGTATCTGAAACTTGCATAGTATCTGAAACTTGCATAGTATCTGAAACGTGCATAGTATCTGAAACGTGCATAGTATCTGAAACGTGCATAGTATCTGAAATGTGCACGGTATCTGAAACGGGCATAGTATCTGAAACTTGCATAGTATCTGAAACTTGCATAGTATCTGAAACGTGCATAGTATCTGAAACGTGCACAGTATCTGAAACATGCACAGTATCTGAAACGTGCACAGTATCTGAAACGGGCATAGTATCTGAAACTTGCATAGTATCTGAAACGTGCATAGTATCTGAAACGTGCATAGTATCTGAAACGTGCATAGTATCTGAAACGTGCACAGTATCTGAAACGTGCAAAGTATCTGAAACGTGCATAGTATCTGAAACGTGCATAGTATCTGAAACGTGCATAGTATCTGAAACTTGCATAGTATCTGAAACGTGCATAGTATCTGAAACCTGCATAGTATCTGAAACTTGCAGGGTATCTGAAACGTGCGTAGTATCTGAAACGTGCACAGTATCTGAAATGTGCACAGTATCTGAAATGTGCACAGTATCTGAAACGTGCATAGTATCTGAAACGTGCATAATGTCTGAAACTTGCATAGTATCTGAAACGTGCATAGTATCTGAAACTTGCATAGTATCTGAAACTTGCATAGTATCTGAAACTTGCACAGTATCTGAAATGTGCACAGTATCTGAAACGTGCATAGTATCTGAAACGTGCATAATGTCTGAAACTTGCATAGTATCTGAAACGTGCATAGTATCTGAAACTTGCATAGTATCTGAAATGTGCATAGTATCTGAAACGTGCACAGTATCTGAAATGTGCACAGTATCTGAAACGGGCATAGTATCTGAAACGTGCATAATGTCTGAAACTTGCATAGTATCTGAAACTTGCATAGTATCTGAAACGTGCATAATGTCTGAAACGTGCATAGTATCTGAGATGTGCACAGTATCTGAAACTTGCATAGTATCTGAAACTTACATAGTATCTGAAACGTGCATAGTATCTGAAACGTGCATAGTATCTGAAACGTGCATAGTATCTGAAACGTGCACAGTGTCTGAAACGTGCATAGTATCTGAAACTTGCATAGTATCTGAAACTTGCATAGTATCTGAAACTTGCATAGTATCTGAAACTTGCATAGTATCTGAAACGTGCATAGTATCTGAAACGTGCATAGTATCTGAAACGTGCATAGTATCTGAAATGTGCACGGTATCTGAAACGGGCATAGTATCTGAAACTTGCATAGTATCTGAAACTTGCATAGTATCTGAAACGTGCACAGTATCTGAAACGTGCACAGTATCTGAAACGTGCACAGTATCTGAAACGTGCACAGTATCTGAAACGGGCATAGTATCTGAAACTTGCATAGTATCTGAAACGTGCATAGTATCTGAAACGTGCATAGTATCTGAAACGTGCATAGTATCTGAAACGTGCACAGTATCTGAAACGTGCAAAGTATCTGAAACGTGCATAGTATCTGAAACGTGCATAGTATCTGAAACGTGCATAGTATCTGAAACTTGCATAGTATCTGAAACGTGCATAGTATCTGAAACCTGCATAGTATCTGAAACTTGCAGGGTATCTGAAACGTGCGTAGTATCTGAAACGTGCACAGTATCTGAAATGTGCACAGTATCTGAAATGTGCACAGTATCTGAAACGTGCATAGTATCTGAAACGTGCATAATGTCTGAAACTTGCATAGTATCTGAAACGTGCATAGTTTCTGAAACTTGCATAGTATCTGAAACGTGCATAGTATCTGAAACCTGCATAGTATCTGAAACTTGCAGGGTATCTGAAACGTGCGTAGTATCTGAAACGTGCACAGTATCTGAAATGTGCACAGTATCTGAAATGTGCACAGTATCTGAAACGTGCATAGTATCTGAAACGTGCATAATGTCTGAAACTTGCATAGTATCTGAAACGTGCATAGTATCTGAAACTTGCATAGTATCTGAAACTTGCATAGTATCTGAAATGTGCATAGTATCTGAAACGTGCACAGTATCTGAAATGTGCACAGTATCTGAAACGGGCATAGTATCTGAAACGTGCATAATGTCTGAAACTTGCATAGTATCTGAAACGTGCATAATGTCTGAAACGTGCATAGTATCTGAGATGTGCACAGTATCTGAAACTTGCATAGTATCTGAAACTTACATAGTATCTGAAACGTGCATAGTATCTGAAACGTGCATAGTATCTGAAACGTGCATAGTATCTGAAACGTGCACAGTGTCTGAAACGTGCATAGTATCTGAAACTTGCATAGTATCTGAAACTTGCATAGTATCTGAAACTTGCATAGTATCTGAAACGTGCATAGTATCTGAAACGTGCATAGTATCTGAAACGTGCACAGTATCTGAAACGTGCACAGTATCTAAAACTTGCATAGTATCTGAAACTTGCATAATATCTGAAACTTGCATAGTATCTGAAACTTGCATAGTATCTGAAACTTGCATAGTATCTGAAACTTGCATAGTATCTGAAACTTGGATAGTATCTGAAACGTGCATAGTATCTGAAACTTGCATTGTATCTGAAACGTGCATAGTATCTGAAACGTGCATAGTATCTGAAACGTGCATAGCATCTGAAACGTGCATAGTATCTGAAACGTGCATAGTATCTGAAACGTGCATAGTATCTGAAACCTGCATAGTATCTGAAATTTGCATAGTATCTGAAACTTGCATAGTATCTGAAACTTGCATAGTTTCTGAAACTTGCATAGTATCTGAAACTTGCATAGTATCTGAAACGTGCATAGTATCTGAAACGTGCATAGTATCTGAAACTTGCATACAGTAGTATCTGAAACTTGCATAGTATCTGAAACGTGCATAGTATCTGAAACGTGCATTGTATCTGAAACGTGCATAGTATCTGAAACGTGCATAGTATCTGAAACTTGCATAGTATCTGAAACGTGCATAGTATCTGAAACGTGCCTAGTATCTGAAACTTGCATAGTTTCTGAAACGTGCATAGTATCTGAAACGTGCATAGTATCTGAAACGTGCATAGTATCTGAAACGTGCATAGTATCTGAAACGTGCATAGTATCTGAAATTTGCATAGTATCTGAAACGTGCATAGTACCTGAAATGTGCATAGTATGTGAAACGTGCATAGTATCTGAAACGTGCATAGTACCTGAAACATGCATAGTATCTGAAACGTGCATAGTATCTGAAACGTGCATAGTACCTGAAACGTGAATAGTACCTGAAACGTGCATAGTATCTGAAACGTGCATAGTATCTGAAACGTGCATAGTACCTGAAACTTGCATCGTATCTGAAACTTGCATAGTATCTGAAACTTGCATAGTATCTGAAACGTGCATAGTATCTGAAACTTGCATAGTATCTGAAACTTGCTTAGTATCTGAAACGTGCATAGTATCTGAAACTTGCATAGTATCTGAAACTTGCATAGTATCTGAAACTTGCATAGTATCTGAAACTTGCATAGTATCTGAAACGTGCATAGTATCTGAAACGTGCATAGTATCTGAAACGTGCATAGTATCTGAAATGTGCACGGTATCTGAAACGGGCATAGTATCTGAAACTTGCATAGTATCTGAAACTTGCATAGTATCTGAAACGTGCATAGTATCTGAAACGTGCACAGTATCTGAAACATGCACAGTATCTGAAACGTGCACAGTATCTGAAACGGGCATAGTATCTGAAACTTGCATAGTATCTGAAACGTGCATAGTATCTGAAACGTGCATAGTATCTGAAACGTGCATAGTATCTGAAACGTGCACAGTATCTGAAACGTGCAAAGTATCTGAAACGTGCATAGTATCTGAAACGTGCATAGTATCTGAAACGTGCATAGTATCTGAAACTTGCATAGTATCTGAAACGTGCATAGTATCTGAAACCTGCATAGTATCTGAAACTTGCAGGGTATCTGAAACGTGCGTAGTATCTGAAACGTGCACAGTATCTGAAATGTGCACAGTATCTGAAATGTGCACAGTATCTGAAACGTGCATAGTATCTGAAACGTGCATAATGTCTGAAACTTGCATAGTATCTGAAACGTGCATAGTATCTGAAACTTGCATAGTATCTGAAACTTGCATAGTATCTGAAACTTGCACAGTATCTGAAATGTGCACAGAATCTGAAACGTGCATAGTATCTGAAACGTGCATAATGTCTGAAACTTGCATAGTATCTGAAACGTGCATAGTATCTGAAACTTGCATAGTATCTGAAATGTGCATAGTATCTGAAACGTGCACAGTATCTGAAATGTGCACAGTATCTGAAACGGGCATAGTATCTGAAACGTGCATAATGTCTGAAACTTGCATAGTATCTGAAACTTGCATAGTATCTGAAACGTGCATAATGTCTGAAACGTGCATAGTATCTGAGATGTGCACAGTATCTGAAACTTGCATAGTATCTGAAACTTACATAGTATCTGAAACGTGCATAGTATCTGAAACGTGCATAGTATCTGAAACGTGCATAGTATCTGAAACGTGCACAGTGTCTGAAACGTGCATAGTATCTGAAACTTGCATAGTATCTGAAACTTGCATAGTATCTGAAACTTGCATAGTATCTGAAACTTGCATAGTATCTGAAACGTGCATAGTATCTGAAACGTGCATAGTATCTGAAACGTGCATAGTATCTGAAATGTGCACGGTATCTGAAACGGGCATAGTATCTGAAACTTGCATAGTATCTGAAACTTGCATAGTATCTGAAACGTGCACAGTATCTGAAACGTGCACAGTATCTGAAACGTGCACAGTATCTGAAACGTGCACAGTATCTGAAACGGGCATAGTATCTGAAACTTGCATAGTATCTGAAACGTGCATAGTATCTGAAACGTGCATAGTATCTGAAACGTGCATAGTATCTGAAACGTGCACAGTATCTGAAACGTGCAAAGTATCTGAAACGTGCATAGTATCTGAAACGTGCATAGTATCTGAAACGTGCATAGTATCTGAAACTTGCATAGTATCTGAAACGTGCATAGTATCTGAAACCTGCATAGTATCTGAAACTTGCAGGGTATCTGAAACGTGCGTAGTATCTGAAACGTGCACAGTATCTGAAATGTGCACAGTATCTGAAATGTGCACAGTATCTGAAACGTGCATAGTATCTGAAACGTGCATAATGTCTGAAACTTGCATAGTATCTGAAACGTGCATAGTTTCTGAAACTTGCATAGTATCTGAAACGTGCATAGTATCTGAAACCTGCATAGTATCTGAAACTTGCAGGGTATCTGAAACGTGCGTAGTATCTGAAACGTGCACAGTATCTGAAATGTGCACAGTATCTGAAATGTGCACAGTATCTGAAACGTGCATAGTATCTGAAACGTGCATAATGTCTGAAACTTGCATAGTATCTGAAACGTGCATAGTATCTGAAACTTGCATAGTATCTGAAACTTGCATAGTATCTGAAATGTGCATAGTATCTGAAACGTGCACAGTATCTGAAATGTGCACAGTATCTGAAACGGGCATAGTATCTGAAACGTGCATAATGTCTGAAACTTGCATAGTATCTGAAACGTGCATAATGTCTGAAACGTGCATAGTATCTGAGATGTGCACAGTATCTGAAACTTGCATAGTATCTGAAACTTACATAGTATCTGAAACGTGCATAGTATCTGAAACGTGCATAGTATCTGAAACGTGCATAGTATCTGAAACGTGCACAGTGTCTGAAACGTGCATAGTATCTGAAACTTGCATAGTATCTGAAACTTGCATAGTATCTGAAACTTGCATAGTATCTGAAACGTGCATAGTATCTGAAACGTGCATAGTATCTGAAACGTGCATAGTATCTGAAACGTGCATAGTATCTGAAACTTGCATAGTATCTGAAACGTGCATAGTATCTGAAACGTGCATAGTATCTGAAACGTGCATAGTATCTGAAACGTGCATAGTATCTGAAACGTGCATAGTATCTGAAAAGTGCATAGTACTTGAAACGTGCATAGTATCTGAAACGTGCATAGTATCTGAAACGTGCATAGTACCTGAAACGTGAATAGTACCTGAAACGTGCATAGTATCGGAAACGTGCATAGTATCTGAAACGTGCATAGTACCTGAAACGTGCATAGTACCTGAAACGTGCATAGTATCTGAAACATGCATAGTATCTGAAACTTGCATAGTATCTGAAACTTGCATAGTATCTGAAACGTGCATAGTATCTGAAACGTGCATAGTATCTGAAACTTGCATAGTATCTGAAACTTGCATAGTATCTGAAACTTGCATAGTATCTGAAACGTGCACAGTATCTGAAACTTGCACAGTATCTGAAACTTGCATAGTATCTGCAACGTGCACAGTATCTGAAACTTGCACAGTATCTGAAACGTGCATAGTATCTGAAACGTGCATAGTATCTGAAACGTGCATAGTATCTGAAACGTGCATAGTATCTGAAACGTGCACAGTATCTGAAACGTGCATAGTATCTAAAACTTGCATAGTATCTGAAACTTGCATAGTATCTGAAACTTGGATAGTATCTGAAACTTGCATAGTATCTGAAACGTGCATAGTATCTGAAACGTGCATAGTATCTGAAACGTGCATAGTATCTGAAACGTGCATAGTATCTGAAACGTGCATAGTATCTGAAACCTGCATAGTATCTGAAATTTGCATAGTATCTGAAACTTGCATAGTATCTGAAACTTGCATAGTATCTGAAACGTGCATAGTATCTGAAACTTGCATAGTATCTGAAACTTGCATAGTATCTGAAACCTGCATAGTATCTGAAATTTGCATAGTATCTGAAACTTGCATAGTATCTGAAACGTGCATAGTATCTGAAACGTGCATAGTATCTGAAACCTGCATAGTATCTGAAACGTGCATAGTATCTGAAACGTGCATAGTATCTGAAACGTGCACAGTATCTGAAACGTGCACAGTATCTGAAACGTGCACAGTATCTAAAACTTGCATAGTATCTGAAACTTGCATAATATCTGAAACTTGCATAGTATCTGAAACTTGCATAGTATCTGAAACTTGCATAGTATCTGAAACTTGCATAGTATCTGAAATTTGCATAGTATCTGAAACGTGCATAGTATCTGAAACTTGCATAGTATCTGAAACGTGCATAGTATCTGAAACGTGCATAGTATCTGAAACGTGCATAGCATCTGAAACGTGCATAGTATCTGAAACGTGCATAGTATCTGAAACGTGCATAGTATCTGAAACCTGCATAGTATCTGAAATTTGCATAGTATCTGAAACTTGCATAGTATCTGAAACTTGCATAGTATCTAAAACGTGCATAGTATCTGAAACGTGCATTGTATCTGAAACGTGCATAGTATCTGAAACGTGCATAGTATCTGAAACTTGCATAGTATCTGAAACGTGCATAGTATCTGAAACTTGCATAGTTTCTGAAACGTGCATAGTATCTGAAACGTGCATAGTATCTGAAACGTGCATAGTATCTGAAACGTGCATAGTATCTGAAACGTGCATAGTATCTGAAACGTGCATAGTATCTGAAATTTGCATAGTATCTGAAACGTGCATAGTACCTGAAATGTGCATAGTATGTGAAACGTGCATAGTATCTGAAACGTGCATAGTACCTGAAACGTGCATAGTATCTGAAACGTGCATAGTATCTGAAACGTGCATAGTACCTGAAACGTGAATAGTACCTGAAACGTGCATAGTATCTGAAACGTGCATAGTATCTGAAACGTGCATAGTACCTGAAACGTGCATCGTATCTGAAACTTGCATAGTATCTGAAACTTGCATAGTATCTGAAACGTGCATAGTATCTGAAACTTGCATAGTATCTGAAACTTGCTTAGTATCTGAAACGTGCATAGTATCTGAAACTTGCATAGTATCTGAAACTTGCATACTATCTGAAACTTGCATAGTATCTGAAACTTGCATAGTATCTGAAACGTGCACAGTATCTGAAACGTGCATAGTATCTGAAACTTGCATAGCATCTGAAACTTGCACAGTATCTGAAACGTGCATAGTATCTGAAACTTGCACAGTATCTGAAACTTGCATAGTATCTGAAACTTGCATAGTATCTGAAACTTGCATAGTATCTGAAACTTGCATAGTATCTGAAACTTGCATAGTATCTGAAACTTGCATAGTATCTGAAACTTGCATAGTATCTGAAACTTGCACAGTATCTGAAATGTGCACAGTACCTGAAACGTGCACAGTATCTGAAACTTGCATAGTATCTGAAACTTGCACACTCGATAAGAATTGCTTCAAAAAAATATTCAAAATAATTTTGGGTGCCAGACTCAGTTTATCCTATTGAAGAACAAAACGTTGGTTGGATATACCAGCCTGACTGCTTTCAGAGGAATTAAAATGAATATTTACTAATCAGAATGTGTAATTTATTATTATACAATATCTCTGCTGTGGGTTGAAAAAAAGCTAATTGCATATTGAACTAATTTGTATTATTTTGTACAGAAATAATAGACATGAAATTTCAGTTTGTATTTGCGATGTGATTAATCCCTGCTGAATTGTATTTCCATGTGTTTTTTCAGAGTATGGCTATGGCACAATTGCTGTATTGCTTCTCACGGTTGGCTCTATGTTTGGTGCAACCCTCATAATATTTAGCTCTTGTGAGGAGAACTACAAACTTATCTTACAGTTATTTGTGGGACTGGCAGTTGGGACATTGTCTGGTGATGCATTACTACACCTAATTCCTCAGGTAACTCGGATGTTTCTTTTCTCAGGACATATTGTCAACCGCATGTCAAATTTCTAACATTACTAAATAAATAAAGGCTGATATTTCATTAATACAAACAAAAGAGACAAATGTGACATTTATACTGTAACATAATGTAGTGTGATTACAGTGCTGTCTTTATTAGTACATATAGACAGCAAAGAATGCTGTTTTCTTCTGCATGTCAGTTAGATTTATGGTAGGAAAGTTTTATTTTAAATTTGATACAGTTTCTCAAGTTTCCTAAATGGATAATATTAATGGCAGATCACACAAGGCATAAAAGCAAGAGACCTGCTAAAATGAATAACAATACAATGCACGTGTTTGTATGTGTCACATGGAACACCAGTATACTGAACATACGTGTGCTGAACAACATTTCATGACTTTGTCAAAGATATCTCCAAACCTGTTACGTAAAGTAACTTCCATACATCATATAAAAATCACCATCACAGTAAAGCCAAATGTCTGAGAGCTTTAAACTTTGTTGCAAATTAAAAAAAGAAAAGCTCAAAGCAGCAACAGTATTGCAATAATTTGAATGAGTCAGCCAAGAAACACATTAAACTCAGTTACAGCATCTTTAATAGATTTTCAAAATCAGACAAAAAACTTCTAAACACGAACAATGAATTCAATGTACTGCATTCTATGGGGATGTTACCAGAAAGAGGACATATTTCTACAGTTAAATGGAAATCCAATTCAATTATTACAACAAATCAAATTTAACTATTACAATCTCTGTTCATTTAAGATCTAAGGGGGTAATTCTATATCCATTGAAGCATCAGTTTGAGCCATTTTCGGACAAAAATTCCCATTGCAGTCAGTGGGTATTTTCAGCTGAAAACACCACAAACATCCCCTCTGGTTGATATAGAATAAGGCCCTAAGTGTGACCATAGAAGTCTGCATTGGATTGATTTTGCCACTACTGTAGCTGTATTAAGATTTGTCATGCATGATGTCTTAGGTTCTTGGTGTCCATGAAGTTAGTGCACATGCATATCATGTCCAAGAAGCAGAAGATTTCTACGAAGAGAAGGAATATATATGGAAGATAATGGGAATGATTGGAGGAATTCATGGATTCTTCCTAATTAACAAATTATTCATTCTTCTTGTCTCATCCACTGGACAGGTATGAATCATTGTTTTATGTTTTCCTATTGAAGAGGTTTGATGGAGAAGGTTTTACGAGTGATTGTAGACAACAGGCTTAGCAATAGTACCCAATTTCGTTTTTCAAACTCACCTACTATGTAACTTATTGAGCACCTCGTTAAAAGTCTGAGACACGGGCTATGCATGCGTAATTCAAACAGGAAGCCAATATAATTATTAAAACAGACAGAAAAGGCAACAGTAGCATTGATATGGGGACAGTATAAGGAAAGCACTTTGCTTTGAGTTGATTCTTCCAAAGGATCGTAGGGCAGTAACGTAAAAAACAAAGAACAGACAATAGTGCAAACACGTTAAAAATAATTTGCAGCGAGATCTGAAAAATAGGGGGAATAACTACTCACATTTTACAAAAAATATACTGGCATATTCACACATAAATGGTGATGAATCGTTGATTATTCAGGTGAATTAAGAGGATCCCAGGGTGTATCAGGCTGTGAGCAAGGATCTGTTCCAGAGCTTCCAGCTTCCCAGGGGTTGACAGCAGAAATGGCAGAAGATTTGGTAAAAAGCCCTGGACTTACAGAAACATGTTCTTGCTTATTAGCAAGCCCTGTGATCAGTGGCAGATTTCCCATTAGCCCCGGGCCTAGGGCAACACAATTTTGGGGCTATAAAAATTTCCGCCCTCATATGCATTTGCTGCGCTCTCGGGCCTATCGGACTAATGGGAATGTACTTACATGTGTCCTGCCACCTCCTTGCTGTCACCCTCTATCTCCTTTGGAATCCCAGCATCAAATGACACTGCGGACGTCCCAACGTGATGTCCCACGGCATCTTATTGCCATGGCAACGTGACGTCGGGATGTCACGCTGCCATGGCAATAGGATGCCGTCACATCGATGACGTCCGCGGCATCATTTGATAGAGGAGATAGAGGGTGGCAGCAAGGATGCGTCTGACACAGCTAAGTGCCATGGGGCGGTGGATTTGAAAATCCGCCACTGCTGTGATTCAGAACCTAGAGAGGGGAGGACACAAAGGGATTGTAAAGCCCTTTGCTTTGAGTTGAGTCATATTTGGGTAAAGTGTTCCAATATTTAAGAAATAAGGGCTTGGAGACCCTAGTAAGGACTTGTGCGGTCTGGTACAGTATGCAACAACGTTAGGGGTGGTACTGTACATTGGCCAAGCCATACAAACCTATGATATGGTCTTATTAGATAGAAAATCAAAATTAACTTTGTAAAAAATTAAGTGCTCTACAAAGTAGCTAAAGTGAAAGGACAAGAGGTTGAGCAGCTACGGGTGACCTGTATTGCACCATCGTTAATCTTGGCATTTATACATTGTGCCAGCTGGCAACTACAAAACCCTATCTATGAGTTTTACTGATGCGTTTTTCTATCTATCTTCATAATATATTTTGATATTTTAAAACAAATTGCCATGGATCTTGTTGCTCCTCTGGAGAAACAACTAAGGAGTATCAATATAGTTGAGTCATACATGATCATTAGAAAAGAAAAAGGTTGGTGCAAATAGCGCAAAAAACTAAACAATAATTGAAAAGTGCAAAAAATTAAAAATACACTTAATAACCTTATAATAATAAGGCAAGGCTGGCAGGTATTACTGACCCAAAACACAGTCAGTGGGAACACAAGAAAAACAATACAAACCGGCGCCTAAAATGTCCAAAGACAGTCTCTCTAAAGTCCAATTGGATTGAAGTGCATTGAATAGCTTCAATTCTAGTACTTCCAGGGATGTAGATGAATCCACGGCCAGATGTCACGTGATATGTGGAATACAAGCAAAAAGACAAATCATAGTGCAACACTGCTACTCAGAGAGACATACAATACACATACAATACAAACAACAGATATGAGACAAAAACAGATTCCTGAAAAAAAAGGGAATCCTACTCACAAGAATTTAGGAGTATGTGCGCAATGGATTGCAGTCACTTGGCGGGTGTCAGCTTTTCCTCCAGCGGCGTCAGACTGATGAAAGAACCAATCCGATGCTGTCTCTCACTTCCGGATCGGATCTCCATTTCCGGGAGAGGGTCTTGGAGGAACGAACCTCTTCCTTTTGCTGCAATACAATCGGCGCTGCCACGTTGTTTGCCTCTGCTCGTAGTAATAACTCCTGAACTGAAAACCCTACGCATTTCGGAGTGGTTCTTTCATCAGTCTGACACCGCTGGAGGAAAAGCTGTCACCTACCAAGTGACTGCAATCCATTGCGCACATACTCCTAAGTTCTTGTGAGTAGGATTCCGGTTTTAAACCGACCGGACCAGTTGCCTGTCTTTGTTCCTATTTTTATTATTTTTTTATTGTTGTATTAAATTAGCTCTTTTATTCATTCAGCCTTGCTTTATCTGTTTTTGTCTCATCTGCTGTTTGTATTGTGTGTGTATTGTATGTCTATCTGAATAGCCGTGTTACACTATGATGTGTCTTTTTGCTTGTATTCCACATATCACGTGACATCTGGCCCTGGAAGTACTAGAATTGAAGCTATTCACTGCACTTCAATCAATTGGACTTTACAGAGACATTCTAGGCGTCGGTTTGTATTGTTTTTCTCATACTTGATCATACTACCATTTATACCAGGCTACAAGAGTGACAGAAGTCTTAGGGCCGTTCTATACAGCGTGCGGCCGCGCGTGCCTATGCGAAAGCGTGTGCACCTGCCGCATGCGTTTCATGAGTATACTGTGTGAGTATACAGTGTTTATGTGTGTTTGTGTGTGTTTGTGTGTGTGTGTGTGTGTTTATGTGTAATTTATTATTTATTTAAAAAACAAACAAACATTGTTAAAATAAAAAAAATATTAGATTAGCGCAGACACACAAATACATACACACATACACACACACACACATATACATACATACACATGCATACATATATACACACACATATACATACATTTGAGCGCAGGCAGCGGCGCGAAAAGATGAATTTCCTCATCTTCGCCGCTGTCTGTCGGCTCCCCTCTCCCTGCCGTGCGCGCGCGGCCCTTCTACAGAAAGGCTGACTAACGTCAGCCAACTAAAAATCCACGCGCGTGCTCACGGCATAGCACGCACGGCATAGCACGCACACGGCACTATAGAACGTGCCTTATTTTAGTAGGGTACCTCCCCCCCAAAAAATACTCCTCTGTACAAAATATGGAGACATAACTGTGACCACACATGAGATACCTGATAAATATGCTCATTTAAATTATTTGAATATGCTTCACATTTTTAAGTACCTTATTTCCTAGGTATCTCAGGTGTGTTCACAGTTTTCTCTCGACGTGTTGTATTAGATAGAGGAGTCTCTCTCCCCTCCCCCACACCCACCTCCCTTCACCTTTTCCCTCTCTCCTATCTCCCCCTTCCAGCAAAACCCATATTTAAGAGTAGATTCCTCTACGGAGAGAATCAATTAAAAATGACTGCGTTTAAACAAAAATATCATGTTTCGCTTTGACTTTGTTAGTTTCAACCAAACTGTTGAAGGCAACAAAAAAACCAGTGAAACATTAACCAATGATATCCCATAATGGGAAAAATAATTCCTTCGCGCCTCCAATAATTGCAACCGGATTACTCCCTGGATCAACATCCTTCTTATGTTTACTTATTTGGTATATATACCTTTGCTTTAAAAAAATTACCTGACGAAAGGAAATGTTTCCGTGAAACGCTGCGCTCTTTCTGCAAATAAATGCATCTTTTTTTTCTTTAACATAGAGGTTTATTTTTATTTTTTTCCCCTAGGGGGGTGGGAGGATACAGAAATAAAAGGGACAAGGGGAGGAAGCAGGGAAGATTATCTAAATATACAGAAACCAAAATCTTGTGTTTAGGAGGGTAAGGGTTGGGGACTGGTAGAAGGTTTGCAGACAACAGATAATAAGGTTACAGTTTTATCATTATCATTTTACACATCTTGAAAATTACAGCAACAATTTCAGAGAGCTTGCATAGCTCTTTAATATCAATGGGTCCCTGGGTGGTCCACTTATTTATAACGCCATAGAGGATCTATCAAAGGCTGGGTGTTCCCATTTCAGGACCCATGGGTTCCAAGTCTCCATGAATTTGTTTGAGAAGTCATTAATCCAAGTTGTGAATTTTTCTAGGGCTATAATATTCCATACTCTTGTAATGATTGTGGGGAGGCTAAGAACGGGTCCCTTCCAGGCTGCCACAATGGCATATCTAGTCCCTGAAAAGACATGGTTATTAAGCTTCTTTTGTCTATTTTTAGTCTCAAGGTTTTTTTTTATGGAGAAGTGAGGTGAGGGGCTCAGTGATATCCTTAGAGCAGAGGTGCTCAAACTTTTTAGTCTATGCCCCCCTGCCTGCTCTCCTCCCTGCTTGCGCATGCCCCCATGCTCGGCTCCAGCATGAAATGACGCAGCGGGGTCATGTGACATCACGTTGCCATGGTAACGTGATGTCACAGGACCCAGCTGCGTCATTTGATGCCGGGTTGCCACAGCAACAGTAGTAGGTAGGAGCTTCTGTTTTAATAATGAAATTGTTTGCTGAGCAAAGGGAGTGGAGGAACAGGTCTCCTCAAAAGCAGTACTTTGTTGAACTTGGCACACCGAGTACCAACCTAAAAGTTAATGTCTCACTTGAGCATATCTCAAGAATTCTGTATTCTGGCATTTGTTTTGAGATTTGGAAAGGATCTTCCAACGGTACCGGTCATTAGTTCCTGCACTCTGGAAAGTTTATTTTAGTCTACCAGGAGAATTGCTCGGCACTAAGTCTAGTCAAGAAATTAGGGTTCTCAAAGATAGGTAGAATACCTGTGTGGGTAGTGGTAAGTCCTTTCTCTAGACCAACCCTGTCCCATATTTTCAGGGAGTGAGCGATAGGCAATATTTTACCCATATTTTACTGGTTTGGTCTTTTTGGGAAGCCATAGCAAGGCTGAGCTATTAGATGGATCCATAAGGGAATTTTCTAATTCAACTCATCTTACTAGGTAAGGAGCTGCATGCCACGCTGTCAGTTGTGCAATTTGAGAGGCCAGCTAGCATGTCTCTAAACATGGCACTGCTAGGCCTCCTTCTGCTCAGGGGTCTAATCAACACCTTTCTATTTATTCTGGGTTTCTTTCCTTTCCAGATTAATGTGAACATGCTTTTTTGGAGGTTAAGCAGATCTTTATTCTAACAGTGACGGTCAAAAGTGATCTGAACAAATATACAGTAGTATTTTTGGATGGAGGGTCATCTTGAGGGCATATATCCTACTTATCTAGGATATTGAGTAGTGTTAATTCAAGTGTTGATTCAAGATTTGTTTTTTTTTACGTGATTGGTACAGTACATGTAGGGAAAATTGGCCTGGTATAAGGTAGAGTATGAGCTTGTTAGTTTAATTACCAGATAGTTGATAGGGTCCTTCAGCCATTTCAAATTAAAACGTTATCAGTGTTAAGGAGAGATTGATGTTGAGTGCCTCTGATTTACTGAAACTAAAACTTGAGATTTTTTTTTAAATCTTCTAAAACTTTATATAGAGCAGGGAGTGAAATATGTTCATTAGTTAAATTTAGCATTATGTTGTCTGCAGAAAGACTCAGTTTATAAACTAAAAATGTTATTTTGATCCCAGAAATGTCTGGATTATTGCAAATCATTCTGGATAAGGATTCTATTGTTAAGGCAAACAATAGTGGTGAGAGAGGGCATCCCTGCCTAGTTCAGTTTTGTATGACGAACTGCTCTGATACTTGTCTTACATTTCTAATGAAGGCCCTTGGGGATCTGTAAGTAAAATGACCATAGTGTAATGAAAATATATTTCCAATCTACCCTATCAAACACTTTTTCAACATCTAGGTAAAGTAGCATTCCAGGGATGTTATATTTTTGGACCAGGTGTATTAAATGTTGTCCCCGGGCTATCTGTTCTGTATAACCCTACCTGATCAAGGTGTATCAAGCCAGGTAGTAGGCTATTAAGTCTGGTTGGTAGTACTTTTTAGAACATTTTTATATCTCCATGTATTAGAGATGGTAGTTTTTGCAGTTATTCTGGCCCTTTCCTGTATTATGGATCACCGATATGGCTGCCAAAAGCATTTCTCTAGGGATTTCTTGGGATTGTTAACTATATAAAAGTCAGTTTGGATGCAAATATGGTTAAAATTTATTTTACAGTAATATGATCTGGGTTGGCCATCTAGGCCTGGCTCTTTTGTGCCTTTCAGAGACTTGCTGACTAGTTCAACTTCCTTATATGTGATTGGTAAGTTAAGTTTAGCATTTTCTTGTCTGGATATTTTCGGGAGACCACTAGTCCTAAGATAGTCAGTCAGATCTCTCGCCATTTCCCCTGATTTATTCGTCTTCTGGCCATCATGTAAATTACTATTACATTTCTGGAATTCTTTTAATATTTTTTCAGGATTGTTAGTCAGACTGCCCGAATACATACTTTTCAAATGTCTTTTGGACATGGGTAAAATATTTGTTCCAGCGTGGAAAGGGATTTTTGTTTATACATTTCTAGAAAGATGTCCAACCTTTTCTTGAAGATATTGTATCTGCCATCACAGTCTCCATGAGATTCCATATGACTCCCACATTTTAACTGCCCTTACTGTAATGACCCCTTTCCTTTATTGCTGGTGAAATCTCCTTTCCTCCAATCTTAAGGAATGACCCATGTCATTTGTACTGCCCTTGGGATTAATGTAGAATTGTCTTTTTTAATTATTGTTAACTAAAATGTTCGTATAGTATACAAATGTAATGTGACATATACATGTAGCTACCAGTAGAAATATGCAAAACTGACAAAAATAAGCTTTTGAGAAAAGCGTTTATTTTTTTTTACCTCAAATTCGATTCCTTGCAAAACGTTTAGTCAAGCTTCAAAGAACTAATTAAGTCACCAAATTAGTAGGCTTTCATCTAAATATCGGCAGAAAGTGATCAAAAAATGGTATATGTGCCCTATTTACTGTAGTGTTAGCATTATGCATATCTAGCTATTTTAGACAATTTAGCAAATTAGCATTTTAAAACAATTGCAATAGATTTAATGCTTGCTGAATTGCTTGCAAACGTTGATTCAGCCACAGCTTTTTTCGTGACTCAAAAAGAGAACATTTTGCATATTCCAAAACCTCTTGTGGAACCTAAACGGTTCAGCTCCTATTTCTACAGTAGTGCAGTATAGTAAATTCTAGCCAGGCATAGTGGTTCACGCTAGGTTATAAGAGAGAGGTGTCACTGTGTATTGTCAGGAATCATGAGGACGGAAGCCTTATTAAAACATCTCAATGTGTGTCCCAGACACCACACCGGACTGGTAGTCAAGTAACATTAAATCTTAATGGGGACCTGAAGGAGGTGAACACTGCTCTCTTGCCAATCCGGATATTTGTCGACCTCATCCTAAATGTTAGCCTTATATCATTCTCCTCAACATCCCCCTAGCTGATGCGCCTGTCAGGTTAGACTTATAGACTGTTATTGTTAGGTGTTATATAAAAAGGAGTCAATATTACATAAGTTCCAGTGTCACTGCAGTCAATTCCTTGTATTGTCCTGCCCATCCTAGTAAGTACGGTAACCTCAGTAATGACTGCAACTCGAGCTCCTCCCGTCTTGCTACAAGATGTCCCATATACTATATGTGTAACATCTCAATAAATCTGCATTAACATACACATACTAATCTAACATGATTATTTATATCCTGATTAAAAGCCACTAGGTTGTCATTGGCATCACGTGCATATTCACCAAGTACCCAGTATGATTAGACCCAGTCATATTTAGTTTTATTACTAATTCCTGGCCTATTAGCAATTTTGGTATAACGGAATAAGATATGAAGACTACCCTGCATTATCATCACACTGCTAACCTGGAATAATTGTACATGTCAACTAATGTCAAAGGTTTGATGATTTATTTATCAATTGTATTGAATATTAAAGAAGCCATTTTGCCAATAAGATACACACACACACACACACACACATTTTCTGACATCATTGGCACCAAGGAGTCCCTCAGAGATGAACCACTCTATTTTGAGCTCAGGGAACCCCGATTTCTCAAGATATTTACCAGTGCACTCACGGGTACCGATGCTCCCTCCTGGGTAAAACAATAGGACCGCCAAATCTCTCTGGAGCTGCAGGCCATTAGGAAGCCGAAATTACATTTTCTCAGAAAGTGAATTGACATGGAAAATAGTAATAATCTTGAAAGCAGGATGGTTGGGAGGGTGCTAGAACAGGTCCTTGTTATTTTCAGCTCAGGGGAACACCCTGTTCCTCAAATAATTCTTTTTTTTTTTTTTTGGTACCAGTGCACTTCCTGGAGTGGTTCCACTTATGTAAAAAAAAAAAAATATATATGTATTTTTTTCTTTATAAATTAGATGAAATGACAGAGAGTTGGGGATATGCTCTGTTATATCTGATCTGCAAATTAGTGATGTACATGACACAAATATGCAAAAGAAATGGCCTGCATGAATGGCTGCTTTAAATGGCAGATTTGCAATGCATTGTAGGTAATATGACACTCAAGGGGTTAAACGCTTCCTTCATGATTTGCAAATAATCTAGTTTATTGAAGTAGATTTTATTTTAATTAGAATTAATTAAATTACCTAGTACCCGGCGTTACCCAGCAGTTTTTCAGCTACCTGGATATTACCCGGACCCGGCAACTGAGAAGTGGGCCCGGCGCCGGCGCTGTGTAATATCAGGGTAGCTAAAAAATACATCTTCACTTACCTGCTGTCAGCAATAGAAGGCAAGGAAGACCCATGAGGAAGCCTGCGGCGACATCTAGGAAGGTCAGCAGAGGTTCTGTGGTGGTGGCAGCATCAGCAGTGTGTGTTCAGCCCACGCGGGAGCTGCAGGACTCCATAGCAGTGTGAGCTGGGGAACCATGTGACCGGAGCAGGAGCAGAAGCGTTCCTATTGGACAGCCGGCTGTCCCCAGGTACATGCCATCTGGGTAACCGGGAACCCAGCTGGGTAGATCATAAGATTTTGCCCTGGGACCCGTTACCCGTTTTTTTTTTTTTTAAGTAGGAGCCGGTCCAACAATACTGCAAATATCACATTAATATTAGTCCTTCAAAACCTTTATGTGAAAGCCATGGTAATAGAAAGCGTTTTTGTATTTCTTCTCTTAATGTGTTTTTTTCAAGACTACATCTATGTGAAAACTGCTACGTTGAGCTTCTTATTAAAAACATTACTTTAAATAGGGGCTTTCATTATTGAATGGACATCTAAGGCATTCTCATGACCTGCCATTGGAATCTCCCTTAAGTGATCAGTCCAGGAAAGCAAAATCCACCTCTACTATACAGCTGGTAAGTAATGTTTGTTACATTTGTTACGTTCGTTACAATTCATAGTTTCACTAAAGGGCAGTAAAGAAAATAAAATAACGTCATGTTATTTTAGGAAGAGAATGGTCATGAAAAATGTATAAAAGACACTTGCATCAAATGTTGTATTCAGAACGCATCCGCTTGGTACGGTACAGACAGGTGAATTCCCATTCTCCAGAGAGTTCGCTACACATTGCTACCCAGAATATTCACTCCTGAGTTGCTTAACACATACAGTATATGTGACAAAAACAATACAGTACATGGCATTACAATGACATAATCTAGCACATGTTTAGTAATTCTATTTAATTATCATCTTTGTTTCCACTTTAATTTTAAAAGAGAAATCCTGAAGATTGTGAACCTACAGAAGTCGCTATACCTGACATTACACCAGTCAGCCTAAGAGGAAGAAGAAAAAGTAAGAAAATTAGAAACAACCAACATGTATACAGATATATAACCCCAAGAAAGTATTTTCTGTATCTTGTAGCTGTAGGGGAAGGCCTCTCTGCTCTCCTGGGTCCACACGCTTGTGTGCTATAGCAATATCAGGATCCAGGTTTAGAAATATTGTCCTGTTTGTCTTCCTGTCAGCCTGCAGTCTCTTTGCAGCTCAAGACATCTGTTTGTTCCCCAGATCAGCCCAGTTGTGGACTAGGGAACTCTGGTCTGGCTTTCCTGGGTTAGCTCCAATTGTGAGCTCAGGAATCCTCCTCCTCTTTCTGGGAACAGGCTTTTTCTATAGTTCTAATCAGCCAGGTGTGCAATTAACCAGCACACTGCTGAATTACAAGTACGTTTCTTAACAGGGATAAGTCCCTGTTACAGTTAGCCACAAAACAGTATCGTCTATATATTTTTGATTATTAAGCTCGGCTAACACGGTACAGATATATATATAGATACATATACATATACACGTTGTAGTATCTTTTAGTCCCAGATTAAGACATTGTGACGGTTCAGGGGATTCCTTCCCCTGCTGGTATTCCTGATGTCACCCTTTCTGTCCCTCCCCCTGCCGACCTCCCTTCTCTTACCCACTCCTGTCCCTCACCGGCAGACTCTAACGCTGTTCCTTTACCACGGCGCGTGCCCCGCAAGTCTCGCGCACCCGCGAGGTCCCCAAGCCCCTGTGGCGACGTTCCCCACTCTCAGGTCCCTTCAATATCGGCTCCCATTCCCTCACCTCCGGTGGTGGTCCCCTCCATTCCTCCACTCCCCTCCACAGGTGTTCCCGCGGCTCCGCCTTGTGACTCAGCCTGTGCGCGTGCACTCTCAGTTTACAGAGGGCGCGCGCACACACTCCTTTTCAAGGGCTGTTCAATCTCCCAACTCCTCCTCCCATGCCCTGCAAGCGATCTCACTGATTGTTCCCCTGTCTCCTCCTCTTCTCCTCCTAACCTATCTCTGCTGTCTCCCACTTCACCCTCTGCTCCTCCTCTCTCTTCTATTGGTGTTCCCTCCTTTATAACCCCTGTCTGTCCTTTCTATCATTGCTCTGCGTAGCTTTTGTTTTCCCTGTGTGTGCAGTCCTATGCTTTGCTCTCTCTGTGTTTCCAGCCTGTTCCTGCTCCTGCTTATCTTTGGATTTCCCTGGTTTGACCCCTGCTCATCCTGGACTACTCTGCTCTCTGTTGCCCTTGAACTCTGCTTACGAACTCTACCTTGCTGACCTCTGTAACCCCGGACTTGGCTTACGAACTTGACTACTCTACTCTCTGGATCCCTGGACTCTGGCGCACGGACACCACTATTCTTACGCTTAACCACCAAGATGTTGCAAGTATTATTATCTATCTTCCAACAGGCCCAGCAACGCCATACCACACTCTGGGCTTGCCCCCACTGCTGTGGGTGTGTGGTAATACCGTTGCCACCTCAGTATTGGGGTCTTGCTAGGTCTGCGGGCATAAAGGCGTGACAGACAGGAAACGTAGTATTTATCTATATGGGGTTTATTTACAGGCATTACAATTTTACTAACAGGCCAACCGTCCCTTTCAGTCATAACAAAATCATAAAACAAACTCATACTCCTCTTGGGAGACTAACTACACATTTGGCTTTAACCCTTACTACCTGGATGGACAGCTAAGATGGTTACCACCCCAAACAGGTACTATTATGGCTGAACATATAAAGTCTCTGTACACAGCAATAAAGGGTTTCGCTTATCTGTTAGTCCAGGATTTGGAGCAGACGTCCCCGCTTCAGCACGGTCTCACCTCCTTCCTTCCTAGGGGAGCTCAGAGAATCTCTCCTCTGTAAGTCCAATGTTAAGGACATCCCTGCTTTAGCACGGTCTCTCTTCCTTCCTTCTTCTTCCCGGGATTATCAACCCAGGCAGTCCCAGCAGACTCCGTGACCACCGTCCAGTGGGTCTAAGAGGCTTTGCCAGCTTCCACAGTTGGGGAGAACTCTTTTCTGTCCCCTCCTTCTCTGAGGAACAGCAGTCAGTCTCTCTATATCAGCTCTCTAGGTCTGCCTTAAAACACTTCCTTGTTCAGCCTGCTCAATTAGGCAGCAGCTGCTGCTGGCTTCTCTTGGGAGATGAACTCTCTGTGTGTTGGAAAGTCCCATTGCTGCTCTATTCCAGCCCCTAGGGAACAGTGATGGTATCACAATACATACATACATACATACATACATACAAGATAGAAAGTAGGCGCTAAAATGGAGGATGAGTTCCAATCTAAGAGAAAGTTGCATTGACATACTAAGCATATACAGTACACATATGGTCAACTAAGATTAATGACTACAACACAGTGGATGATACAAGTGAAACAACAAAGGGATAGGGAGTGATCACAAAACCATACTAATTTGATGAAGTAGTCAAATGCATAAATGTGGTAATCAAATAATGGGTGCAAACTGTGAACTGAAAAGTGAATCAGAAAAGGTGAAGGGAAACACAAAATGGCTGTGCCCCCTAAAAGAATTCACTTAAATGCACACCATAACAGTGTAAAAATTAGCTTTTAATAAATTTACTTAAAACATATAATACCGAAGTAATGTGTAATGTGGATTAAAAATATATTAAATCAACGCTATCTGGCAACCTTGTCGTCTGTTTATAAGTTCATACTATCCCATTTAACCACTGAATAATGGTGGGATATGAAGGACACAGGTTGCTAGGAGTCAGGGTGTTAACCCCTCTGGAGCAACGGTGAGACCCAATAATGGAGGTGTATAAATGTACACAGGTGAGTGGCCAAGGGGTTAAATTACCAAATACCTTGCTAGATCAACCAGCACTGCGCACCGTAATAGAGACTTTAGTGTGTTCAAATAAGAGTGCTAGAGTGATAAAGCTGGCAGATGCAGTGATAATAGTAGAACATACACTGCAGCATAACCTGTCAGACACAGCAGTACTGTGCAAGGAAAACAGGCACACTCCCTATAAAATTAAAGAATTAAATAAATAACTACCTAATGGGATCAACACAGTTAGAGCCAGGAGACTACTGACACTACATTAAAACAGCTCCAAGTAGGAGACTGACAACATTGCGCGTCCAACGCGCGTTTCCCTCCAGCAAAGGAGCTTCCTCAGGGACAAATTTTTACTGGGGCAGTGAGGTCTGAACCTTTTTATACCCTTGCAGTACCCTAATTGCAAAGTCAATTGTTCACAGCTGTTTGCACATGCGCAGTATGCTAGCACCTGAACTCACTTCTTAAAGTGCTTAAAAACGGGTTTAGAACACTATCAGTCAATACCTTAGTGTCATACCTTTATTTTGCACTTATCCCCGTTATTTTTGGACTTATGGTGCGATTTTTATGGCCAAATATCATATTTTCGGGTTACATTAGCTACTGCGCATGCGCGGGAACTTAAACAGTTGTTTTGCAAGTCGGTGCGTCATTGCGCATGCGCGGCTCCCCAAAGGTGATAATAACTGGTGTATATCCATTGCGCATGCGCGAGATCTTAGACGATATTCCCCTGTTGATCTAAACACATGGCGCATGCGTGGGCACTTAGAAATAATTCCAATTAATTTCCCTTTCAAAGTGCGCATGTGTGGAGACATAGAAATTTTTGCTATAGTATCGCACTTGCATTGCGCACAAATGGGGTTCTGCGCATGCGCGGGAACTTGGATGTTGAACCATTGGAATCTATACTTATTGCGCATGCGCTGAAACGTAGAAATTTTTCGTGATCTCTGGTAGTTAGTCCCGCGCATGCGCGGGGACTTAGAAATTATGCCATTATGGTCTATACTCATTGCGCATGCGTTGACACTTAGAAATTTTACGTGATCTCTGGTAATTAGACCCGCGCATGCGCGTGTACTTAGAAATTATACCAGTTTGGTCCGTTCTCATTGCGCATGCGTTGGCACTTAGAAATTTTACGCGATCTCTGGTAATTAGACCCGCGCATGCGCGGGGACTTAGAAAAAATTCTGAGATTTACCAAGACATGGCATAGATCTCTGGAGGCACCCAGAGAACCTTATAATGAAATGCATATATAGGATACTGATTAAAGATGGATGTTATGGGTATTTGCTATGGGTATAAGGAACATATATTGCACATATGTTATTAAGTGATTGTGCAAGTAAGTTCAGGTGCTAGCATACTGCGCATGTGCAAACAGCTGTGAACAATTGACTTTGCAATTAGGGTACTGCAAGGGTATAAAAAGGTTCAGACCTCACTGCCCCAGTAAAAATTTATCCCTGAGGAAGCTCCTTTGCTGGAGGGAAACGCGCGTTGGACGCGCAATGTTGTCAGTCTCCTACTTGGAGCTGTTTTAATGTAGTGTCAGTAGTCTCCTGGCTCTAACTGTGTTGATCCCATTAGGTAGTTATTTATTTAATTCTTTAATTTTATAGGGAGTGTGCCTGTTTTCCTTGCACAGTACTGCTGTGTCTGACAGGTTATGCTGCAGTGTATGTTCTACTATTATCACTGCATCTGCCAGCTTTATCACTCTAGCACTCTTATTTGAACACACTAAAGTCTCTATTACGGTGCGCAGTGCTGGTTGATCTAGCAAGGTATTTGGTAATTTAACCCCTTGGCCACTCACCTGTGTACATTTATACACCTCCATTATTGGGTCTCACCGTTGCTCCAGAGGGGTTAACACCCTGACTCCTAGCAACCTGTGTCCTTCATATCCCACCATTATTCAGTGGTTAAATGGGATAGTATGAACTTATAAACAGACGACAAGATTGCCAGATAGCGTTGATTTAATATATTTTTAATCCACATTACACATTACTTCGGTATTATATGTTTTAAGTAAATTTACTAAAAGCTAATTTTTACACTGTTATGGTGTGCATTTAAGTGAATTCTTTTAGGGGGCACAGCCATTTTGTGTTTCCCTTCACCTTTTCTGATGATACAAGTGGACACAAGTCCTGATAGGAGGATATTAACAGTGGTGACAAACAGAGAAGTATACAGATCTGGAGGACATAAATAGAGACCGGCATATGTAAAAAAAACAAATAGTGAATTAATAAAATATCAAAATATATAAAAATCAGAGGTACCTATTCTAGTAGCTTTGATAACCAACTCATCAAGGATTTTGAGAAGCTATCACAAGATTCTGCTTGGTAGCTATTCAGAAAGCCTTGAGGAGTTGGTTAAATCATGCGGGGAAGGCATTTTTTCGTGAATTTTGACTCCTGGCCAAACACATCGCACGGGAGGTGCCAAAAAGCTCAAACTCACATTTTTTTTTTATAAAAGTAGCTATTCTAGTAGCTCTGATGAGAGTATCGGATCTCTGGAATGGCGAGTTTATAAAAGATTTATCTCACCAGCCCAAGGGTGGCAAGATGGGATATGAGAGAAGGACTAAATTTTCCTGCATCGGATTGATGCCGGGAGTCTCCGGAGCTGATACACATTAATATCAGCTCCAGAGTCCCCCGGCTTCTATCCAATGCAATAAAAATACATATACAGGCAGCTTCATTACCTTAGCGGCTAACCGCTAAGGCCCAGGACATAGTGCACTCAGTGTCACTGAGGCGGGCTGAGCCACGCTGAACAGATGCTTAAAGCCCCTGCATCTGTTATCAGCGCGGCTATAGTTTCTCCCTCCGCATGCGCATTGATGCGTGCGGAGGAGAAACTTCCCCGAGAGCGGCAAGTTTGAAATTTGCCACTCGGGGAAGCGGAGGAGTGGTCACGTGACCGCTCCCATCCAATGGGGCTGCAGCCGGCCCGGCATTGTTCACTACAGAGCGACCAGACAGAGGCAGCACCGAGGTGTGTGTGTGTGTGTGTCTGTGTCTGTGTGTGTGTCTGTGTATGTGCGTGTGTGTGTGTGTGTGTGTGTGTCTGTGTGTGTCTGTGTTTGTATGTGTGTGTGTGTCTGTGTGTGTGTGTATGTGTGTGTGTGTATGTGTGTGTGTATGTGTATGTATGTGTGTGTGTATGTATGTGTACATGTGTGCATATGTGTCTGTGTGTGTGTCTGTGTGTGTGTGTGTGTGTATGTGTGTGTGTGCATGTGTGCATGTGTGCATATGTGTCTGTGTGTGTGTCTGTGTGTATGGGTATGTATGTGTGTATGTGTGTTTGTGTGTATGTATGTGTGTGTGTGCATGTGTGCATGTGTGTGTGTATGTATGTGTGTGTGCATGTGTGCATGTGTGGTGTGTGTGTGTGTGTGTGTGTGTGTGTGTGTGTGTGTGTGTGTGTGTGTGTGTGTGTGTGTGTGTGTGTGTGTGTGTGTGTGTGTGTGTGTGTGTGTGTGTGTGTGTGTGTGTGTGTGTGTGTGTGTGTCTGTGTGTGTGTGTTTGTGTGTTTGTGTGTCTGTGTGCGTGTGTGTGTGCGTGAATATATTGCACAATGTTAATAAATAATTTATTCTCACAACATGTCTTTTTTTTCATTTTTAAAATATTATATAATATACACACACACACACACACATACATATACACACACACACACACACACACACACACACAGGTTCCCCAGTGACACACAAACACACAGACCACTTCAAAGTGACACACACACACCTAAGCGCTTACTATGTTCCAGGACTAAGGCCATGAAGGGGATAATTACCAGTGCCAGGTTTATTGTGGGTAGCGGGGGTGGGTGAAGGTGGTATTTTGCCCATGCTGGGTGTTTAGGCCTTGCGGGGGGGTTGCTTGAGGAGTTAACCCCTTCATTATCTTAGCGGTTAGTACCCTTAAGGTAATACAAGGTTTAATCCCTCCCGCTACCCACCTGGTATGAATAAACACCCACCACGGGCCAAATATCACCTTCATCCACCCCTGCTGCCAACAATCAACATTACAACAAAATACAAACGCAATTCTAAACTATACACCCATTCATTACCAGTGTGGTTACCTATGCCCTCAATGGGAGCAAAGATAACCCCAATGGGAATGAATGGGCACCCCCTCTACCCCCAACAACAATAGCATTATAGTACAATAATAGGAAAAATTACTATTATCAAGATCTGATAATAGTGCATTTGCCCATTTAAAATAAACCAGTATCCAGCCAGCATAAAGTAAATAAAACTTGCACATACCCCTTCCAAGATGAAGGCCATCTCATCACTATCCTCCGCATCAGTGTCCTCTGCTGGCAGGAACACAACAATAAAATGACAATCTAATGGCAAGTAACCCTTTAATCACCTTAGCGGTTAGTAACTGCTAAAGTAATTAATGGGTTAACCCCCCTCACCCGCTACCTAACCGGGTGACCTAACCACCCACCCTGGGGCAGCTATCTCCACCCTCTACCCATTGATTTGCACAGTGGTACATCATGCCCATATAATATGGGCATGATAAGCCACTATAGCATTCAATGGGGGGTAGAGAGAATGGAGGAGGGTGGAGAGAGAATGGATGGGGGAGGGGGGAGAGAATGGGCGGGAGATAGAGAATAGAGGAGGGGATTGAGAGAGAGAAAATAGAGGAGTGGAGGAAGAGAGAGAGAATTGGGGATGGGGAGAGAATGGGGGAGGGAAGGGAAAGATTGGGGGGGAAGGGGTAGGGAAAGAATGGGGAGTGGGAAGGGAGAGTGAGAATGGGGGGGTAGGGAGTGAAACTGGGGGGAGGGAAGGGAGAGAGACTGGTGGGGGTGAGAGAAAATGGGGGGAAGGATGAGAGAAAATGGGGGAGGGATAGAGGGAATGGGGGAGAAGGTAGAGAGAGAATGGGAAGAGGTTTAATGATTTATACAGCATCAATGGTGACACTATTAGATAAATATTATTATAATATTCATTTTTTAGTAATGTCATTTGTTGTATTAATAATTTTATTTTGTTTCCTGGTTTTTCATTTTCAAAATCTGGTCACCCTAGTATTTTCCTACCTCACGGTCTGAGAGGTTTCAGATTCTTTCTGAATACAGTGATAACTCAAATGACAAACCGTTTGGTGGGAAACATGCCATACCTTGCGATGTAGCAGCAAAGTTATCGAGAATACTTGAATAGGCCCTAGAGTGTCTGTTATTTGCAGATAAAGGTAGGCCAACAATATATATAAAAATCCATATAGCAATTCATAAATGAAGCATACATGTGATAAGGTAGCTGCAGCTGCTAGAAATAAAGTCCTCCACTTCCTAGTATGCAAATCAAAAGATCTAGGAAAGGAAAGCAAGAAAGCGCTGGGGTCCTTGGAGGGTCAATGCGGAATGGTGTGTCATCCCAGAAATGAACACAGCTGGCTGCAATGCCCAAAGCTAGACTGCCTGCACAGCTCTAGATCCCCACTCAGGACAAACTCAGATCCTGAGTTTGTCCTGAGTGAAGATCTATAGCTGTGCTGGCAGTCTAGCCTATAATACGTTTCAGTGTATTACAGAAAAATTATTGTTTTGGTCCCCCTTGGAGGACCTCCAACTATATATAGTTTTATCCTAGGACCATCCTGGTCAGTGGGTATCACATATTAAGTGCCATACAGAACAATACAATTCAGTACAATAAAATAGAATATATTAAATGCACCGGAATGTGTTTTCCTTTTAACCCACTTGATGTGCATTTTAGTGTTTGCTTGTCGCTCTCTGAAATAACTAAACGTATGAACTTTCCCCTTGCCTTTGCCTGCATCTACCCTGGAAACGGTCCTGTCTTCCCCTGCATCCCAGGCCTCAGATCTCAGGCCAAGGTTGGTGTCCTACTACATATCTCTGCCCTGCAGGTCCGTATCCTTTCCTGCAGTCAGCAGCATTATATACAGTCACTGGTTCAGACAGTGGGTAAGTCTGCCCACGAGGAGGAACCGTCCCTGGGAGAAAATCAGTCAGTCGAAAGATGTCTTGAAAAGCCTGGGAGCAGAAGGAAAACCCGATTATGCCCCTGGTTCAGAGCAATGACGATTCCACAATGAGTGTGGGATGACCAGACTTTTCAACTGACAGGATGAAGCCCTTGTCGTCACTTGACCTGATACCCAGTGAATATGTCGGTTGTAAGCTTGCAGCCATGGGAGTTGCAGAATAATATCAATGGCTGGGGACAGAATTAAATCAGCTGTAGAGGCTCGTGATGAAGAACCCTGATGGTAGCTGTGAGCAGCGGGGTCTCCAGTGAGATAATGCTGCCCCCCAGTAGTTTGCCATCCAGGTGATACGCCGGAGCAGCCCGCAGACCAGACCTGTCCCTAGAACTGAGGTGCCAGGTATGAATACACACACCAACAGAGCGAGGGACGTGTCCGGGTTGTGGTATTGAGTGGTGCCAGGCCAGATGGGGAGTATTGCGTGAATACTTGCCGGTTCCGGTTTATCCAGAAGAATGGTCATTGCCATTGCTGAGATCAGGGGTAGGAGAAGTACGGAAGAGTCGAAGTGAGAGCCTTGGTTGAGGGGAGCCAGAAGTTACGTAAACAGGAACAAGCCGAAGTCGAGAGCCAAAGGGGGAAGTCTGCCAAGCCGCGTCAAAACCGAGAGAATCAAAGAACAAGCACTGTTAATCACCCATACAGAACTATGACGAGCGAGGAAGCACAGAACAGAGAAGGTATATAAAGCTGGAACAGCCAACCAGGAGAGGGGGCGTGCCTGGAGGAGCCCAGGGAGCTTCAGCGCATTCTTGTATAGGTAACTACTCCCAGCTCCAAAAATAGCGATACAGAGACTCTGAGAAATTATCTGAGAGACCCAAAAATTAAAAGTATATGACACAAATGAAGTCCAAAAGATGGTTCTAAATCCGCAGAAAATCAGGTTATAAGTTCTTGGGCAAATAACATCGTCTATTGTGTACAATGAAGGACTGAACTAACAGGGAAAGATGGACCCAATAAGAGAGTAGCTAGAGAAACTAGAGCCAGCCTTGAACCGAACCCTTAGTAACTCATTAGCATAAATATCTCGGTCCTAGCTTCTGCATCCCTTAATGTCCAAAGATATTGAGGTAAAGGACCTGTGTCCTTATGATAAAGCCTTGTAGGATCCCGCGTGCTGAAGCTATGGTGATACCGAAGCCTCAGACCGTCCGGGAAAAACTTCAGGCTACTCACATGGAGGTGCCTGTCTCCTCTCAGCGTTCTCCCATGAGGCGTAGCGAATTGCCGGAACCTGCGCTGAGGAAGTGCGTCACTCCAATCGTGGGGCAGTAGAGTTGAAAAAATTGGTGGAACAGCAGGAACCCAGCTTCAGCGCATTGGCTGCTGTTCTTAGAGCCCAGGTGACACTCAGCAAGAGCCAGATTGTAAGCGTGCGGTGTTTTGCACAGAGCGGCGATTCTGCGCCGAAGGCTGCGGCGTAGAGCGTGGGGAAAGTACCTCATGGAGCGTCGTACTAAGCCAAGGGGTAAGTGATGCAGCTGAAGGAGGCTTGCGTGGTAGTAGCGGAAGGGTCAGCGCAGTGTAAGGAGAGAGCCATGAGCTCCGCCTGTGGGGCTGTGTGCTCACATTCTTAATACCAGGGTCACAATGGTCATAGGCAAAGACTTCCTTTTGAGCAGAATGCTGACACGAACAGCATGTCCTGGTCCACAAATGAGCCTGCTGCCTCAAAATCCATAAATGCCAGGGTTGACATGGAGCGACTTTGCCAGGAGAGGTGGATGGGTAATGTCAGACGGCAGGGGGAAGGAGGACAGAAATTAGATGTGCCCATAGTAGGACTTTCCTTCTTTTCTAGACATATTTGTTTCCCAGTTTCTTTGGACAGGATCAAGCTGTGTGCACATTCTCACCACAATAGAGACACAACCCGGAAGTAAGTCAGAGGTGCTTAATTTTCACCACGCACCGCATACCCCCCAAAACATGGGATCCTTGGTAATGGTAGTTGGTACAGGAAGGAGTTTCAGAGGATGAGGTTCTGGAAGAACCGACAGGATTTGGTGGTCACACCTCCACTCTTGTTGCTTTTCAAAGATGCGGATATCCAAGGAGATGCAGGGAGTGATCAGTCCTTCTAGGTCTGCCAGGATGTTCATCTTTGAACCTTTTGGAGAGACCTTGCCAGAAGGCAGCTTTCAGGGCTCACTCATTCCAGTCGGTCTCCACAGCCAATGTCCAGAATTCTACTGCGTAGCGGCCTACTGGGCGATTCCTTTTGTTGAATCCACATAAGGGTGGTCTCAGCAGTGATTGCCAAACCTGGAGTGTCAAAGACCCTTTCAGAAAGCCTAGATGAAAGCTTAAGAGTTGTCAGGAGGGGAGATGCCCTCATTTAGAAAAGTGACACTCTTTGATAAAGTACATTCATGTGTGAAATGCATAGGAGGACCTCCTTTGGGTGATGCTGTTTATTCAATACATTTTTCATTTTTATATCACCTGGCTCCCTGGGCAGTGTGCCGCTATCTTTTTTTTTTGTTTCAATCTGGATATCTCTACCAGCAGCTGGACACGACACAAATATACTCATTGAGGCTCTAGGAGTGGGTAAGATTCATCTTAAGAAGACAACATTTCTGGAATGGGTAGTGAGGGTTTGCAAGGGGGAGGCGATGGAGTAAAATTGTATATCTAACGTAGCCAGGTAGTTTGAGTGACTCCCCAGGAGTTGGCCCTGGAGGAACACGGACTCCTCCCCCTCTGCGGGGTTCATTGCGTGGTCTGTGCAACGTGTTACGTTTGCATACGGCGCGTTGTACTGTCCGAGAGACAGACCCGCTAGGCAGAGGTGGGATGTTTAGACCAACCCATACCTGACATCTAGATCCTGAATCAGAAAAGAAAAGTCGTGGTCACAGTTCCGGAGTCCGGCCTTGGGAGATGCAGAATAGTCCAGAGGCAAGCAGGGGTCTGACGCAAGATAAACAGCAACCAGAGGTTACAACAGGAGACAAGGTACTTTGCACAGGCAAAGAGAGAGGGGAATGGAAGCCTTATAAAGGTTTGAGCAAGTGTGAGCAATGCAGCTCAAACAGAGGCTGATTCGGAGAGGCAGCAAAGTCAGGGGGCATCCATGTTGGAGTTCCTTACAGCTATATATTAAACTAAATCTTATGTTGCATTCACACAATGTACTAAAGGGAATAATGATGTTTGTCAATATTTGGGGGATAGTAATCAAAACCTGCTGGCTGCATAAAGTAGTGCATAAAACAAACACCACACAAAATATGCCTTTAACAGGAACAGTTTAATTTTGGGCACCAGTATTGCTCCAGTTTTTTAGTTAAGCAACTTTAAGACGTTACACACACACCGTGGTAATTTTTTATAATTTTAAAGCATCCCCGGAAGACTTTTAAAACTCACAAAGACCTTGTAAAAACTACAGTATGCGAATACACAGAGCTTCTGTAGGTTACATACATACTGAAAGATCACGCGAAACTATGCAATATGGAAAAAGAGCTTTTGAAAATGTGCTACTTTTCTTGCCTTGAGCCAGATAGTAGATCTTAGCCTAACATCTGGGTGCACCATTTTTTAGGTGACACAATTCCTTAATACTCACAATGTTCCAGCAGATAGTTGTGCAAAACTGAATATATCCATTAACTAGCCAGGCCAATGTCTGAGAAAATGAAAATATTAAGATCATAATCTGTTTGTTAATTCATTTTTCTTTTTTAGACAAAGGAATAAGTTTGCTAGCAATAATGATTCTGGTGGGGGACAGTCTTCATAACTTTGCCGATGGAATGGTCATTGGATCTGCTTTTTCATCTTCAACCGAGACTGGTGTAGCAGCCACTGTTGCGATTCTATGTCATGAAATTCCACATGAAATGGGTATGTTACAACCTGCAACTACATCTCTTGTACTGTGCTAGTCCATACCCATTTTTACAAGTATCTACTGTGATCTCTTTTGCTCTCAGTTTCTGTGGCTCTTCTTCTCCTTCAGATCTATCTTGACAGTTCATGTGTGTCTATAAATATGCAAATCATTTGCTGGTAAGCTGAAGGCAAACTGTAATTTCTGATCTGCAATTAATGTGCAAATTTCTTAAACAAAATCAAGTAAAATATTGAATATGTGTGTGTAATAAACAATATATGTTTATGTATACAGTAGATATAAAGACATTGCATTAGACAATTTTTAGAATTTCACCAGAAAATCACCAAACATGAGGTTAATAAAAAGGTGCACTAATAAACATGCTGGGCATGTATAGCTTTAGAATGGGGATGTTATTTTTATGATTTACTGTGACAACGGTGATGCAAATGTTGCATGCCTCTGTCTTTGTTATTGTCAATAGAAACGTTGTAAAATTATTTTACTCCAAATATCCTACTTTCCATAATCTTTTTGCTAATTCCTGTGCTATTTGCCTACCTGAGTAATGTAAATGATTATAACTGATAAGATGACATTTTACACTGCTATATCTACACTAGTTTGTATATCCAGATTTTGTTTATTCCACTTCAAAATGTTCCAATCAAGTAATTCCACATAATAATGTGTAGGTTTGCTAATGAATATAGGATTGTAAACAAAATTTATATAATCTGTTTTGTTTCTCAACTTTTCAGGGGATTTTGCAGTGTTATTGAACACAGGACTCTCAGCAAAGACTGCATTTTTAATGAATTTTATAAGTGCGTTATTAGCCTTTGCAGGACTTTATATAGGCCTGTCAGTGTCAACCAATCCAAATGTTCAAATATGGATATTTACTGTCACTGCTGGAATGTTCCTGTACCTATCACTGGTTGAAATGGTGAGTGACCACTAATGTTGTCTACACATTATCTATCTTGGAGTGAAACCGGAACTGACTAGTAAAACATTTGTATGTTCAGTATGTACAGTATATAGTAGTATCTCAGAAAACAGAGGGTCCCCTGAGCTGACAATAATGCTGTTCAGGTCCAGAGCACCAGGGGGAGCTGTTCTAAAAAATATAAATGAGCAGCCAGCATTGCTTCTTTAAACATTTTTTATTGAACAGCAGCATATTTATATAATCTTAGTACCCCACACATAACAAGTGCCTACATATCAAGGAGTTTTGCATGTGATACCATGGGCTGAAGAAGTGTCTCAGTGATTAAAAGCACTGACTTTGATATTGACATTGAGTTTACAACCTGGTTCAAATCCTGGTGTCACCTCCGTGTAACCTTGGCCAAATGATACAATGACCAAGGCACCAAAAACATACAATGTAAACTATACAGGGCAGGGACTGTGTCTGTACAAACCCTATGTACAATGCTGCGTATCAAGCACCATGCTATAATTGTGAAGCGCTTTGAGTCCCATTGGGAGAAAAGTGCTACAGTACATGAAATAAAAATGTATTATTATTTTACCTAATGCAACTTGGTAAATATTCTCATTTTCTCCAGTGCAGGAGACTAGAGACTAATGTTCACATGTGTCCAGAGTGCATGTAAAATTACTTTACACTAGACCATTGCACCATGGAAATATTGTAACTAGCCATTTACCTATAAAAGTGTACAAATAAAGTACACATTTCAATTTAATAGCATAGATTTAGGAACTTCCCAAATCTCCCTGTTCCCAATCTGTAACATTGCTTTCAGTTCCTACTGAAATCAATAGATTATTTTTTTTCATGAATACTTGTGATTCCCAGGAAAATACGATTGGATAATAATAGGACTTTCTTGTAACCATATACCGTAAAATATGCTAATTATTGAACTGCAATAGTATATACTGTAATTATTTGAGTATTAATTCCAGATTCCTGTTTGTATATGATCCCACCTTGAGTTGTTTCAAATTCTTGCACCCTCTCCACAAAGATAATACACACCAAAATCTAGACAGCTACACTGTGTCTGCCTAACGTGCACTAGTAATAAAAATTAATGGATCATATATGATTTATTCAAGTTCTCAGCGTATCATTTTCACTTCCGCAATATTGTACATATATTAATTGAACATGAATTTTAGATCTTACATCTTCCAAATGCTATAAAACTACATATACATACTTTCTCAAAGGCCTCCTGATGTTATGAGGACCATCCAATACCTACTCTCTCCCAGCCCCCATACACATACTGTACAATCTACACTGCAGTCTACATAATAATATAAACAAGTGATTGGTTGGGAAGAGCTATGACCTCTCATTAATTTTTATTTATTAACTAGCTGAGAGACCCGGCGTTGCCCGGGATGTAATGTTCCCGTTCCTCTCTCTCTCCTCCCCCCTCTCTCTGTTTGTCCCCCATTCACATCAATCCAGTCCCTCCCCCTCCCTCCTTTACAGCTTCATGTAGCGTGTGTGCGTCAGTCACTGTGTGTCTGCGCGCGCGTCAGTGAGTCTGAGGCAGAAACACAAACACACACAGACTGAGGCAAAGGGAGGGGGGGGCGTCAAAGGGAGGGGGGGGCGTCAAAGGGAGGGGGGGGCGTCAAAGGGAGGGGGGGGGGCGTCAAAGGGAGGGGGGGGGGCGTCAAAGGGAGGGAGGGGGGGGGCGTCAAAGGCAGGGGGGGCGTCAAAGGGAGAGGGGAGGGTGGCGTCAAAGGCAGGGGGGGGGCGCCTCAAAGGCATGGATTCCTCCCCCTGCATTTCCTGACCTAGCAGCATTAAGTCCCTGCCGCCCTCCTCCTGCTCCTCGGGGATGTTGAGCCGTAGAGAGCATGCTCTGGGAGGTGGGGGGGGGTAAATGGGGGGGGGGAGAAGTGGGGGGGTGGGGAAGTGGGGGAGCGACACACGCAGCACCTACCTGTACTTCCGTGCGCCGCCATCTTCTCACTGGGCGCCGCGAGGGAGGAAGGGGGTCCTTCCGGGCGCCGCCATCTGTTCCAGTTGGAGCGGCGGCGGGGAGGGAGAGAGGTGAGTTGTAGCGGCGAGGGGGAGAGAGACCTGGCGTTGGCCGTGAGTAAAATTTCCCGCTCCCTTCTCTCTCCCTCTTTCTCCGTGTTCCCCAGAGGGGAGGGACGAACAGTGGACAGGAGGGGGGGGATGAACAGTGGACAGGAGGGGGTGGGGACGGACAGTGGACAGGAAGGGGGGGGACAGACAGTAGACAGGATGGGGGGACAGTGGACAGGAGGGACGGACAGTGGACAGGAGGGGGGGGCAGGAGGGGGGGGGCGGACAGTGGACAGGAGGGGGGGGGACAGACAGTAGACAGGATGGGGGGACAGTGGACAGGAGGGACGGACAGTGGACAGGAGGGGGGGGCAGTGGACAGGAGGGGGGGCAATGGACAGGAGGGGGGGCAGTGGACAGGAGAGGGAGGGAGGTGGACAGGAGAGGGGGGAGGTGGACAGGAGGGGGGGAGGTGGTCAGGAGGGGGGGGGCGGTGGACAGGAGGGTGCAGTGGACAGGAGGGGGGCAGTGGACATGAAGGGGGGGGCAGTGGACAGGAGGGGGGGCAGTGGACAGGAGAGGGGGGGGAGGTGGACAGGAGGGGAGGGGGGAGGTGGACAGGAGGGGGTGGGGCGGTGGACAGGAAGGGGGCAGTGGACAGGAGTGGGGCAGTGGACATGAAGGGGGGGCAGTGGACAGGAGGGGGGGGCAGTGGACAGGAGGGGGGGCAGTGGACAGGAGGGGGGGTAGACAGGAGGGGGGGGTGGACAGGAGGGGGGGCAGTGGACAGGAGAGGGGGGGAGGTGGACAGGAGAGGGCGGGAGGTGGACAGGAGGGGGGGAGGTGGACAGGAGGGGGGGCGGTGGACAGGAGGGGGGGGCAGTGGACAGGAGGGGGGGGCAGTGGACAGGAGGGGGGGCAGTGGACAGGAGTGGGGGGGCAGTGGACAGGAGAGGGGGGGAGGTGGACAGGAGGGGAGGGGGGAGGTGGACAGGAGGGGGTGGGGCGGTGGACAGGAAGGGGGCAGTGGACAGGAGTGGGGCAGTGGACATGAAGGGGGGGCAGTGGACAGGAGGGGGGGGCAGTGGACAGGAGGGGGGGCAGTGGACAGGAGGGGGGGTAGACAGGAGGGGGGGGTGGACAGGAGGGGGGGCAGTGGACAGGAGAGGGGGGGGAGGTGGACAGGAGAGGGCGGGAGGTGGACAGGAGGGGGGGAGGTGGACAGGAGGGGGGGCGGTGGACAGGAGGGGGGGGCAGTGGACAGGAGGGGGGGGCAGTGGACAGGAGGGGGGGGCAGTGGACAGGAGTGGGGGGGCAGTGGACAGGAGGGGGGGGGGGGCAGTGGACAGTGACACACTCACACACACACACACACGTCTCAGTTGATGCGCCCTTTCTCACTTCCGTTTGGCGCCGGAGGTGGGGGAGCGACACCTACCTGTACTTCCGGCCGCCGCCATCTTCTGACTCGGCGCCGCGAGGGAGGAAGGGGGTCCGCCATCTTACGCGCCGCGTGGCAGCTGCCTGTCCCCCCGCCGGGGGGGGGGGGGGAGAGGTGATTTGGAGCGGGGAGAGGTGATTTGGAGCGGGGAGTTGGGAGAGGTGATGCCGCTGGGGAGGGGGGAGAGGTGATTTGGAGCGGGGAGGGTGGAGAGGTGATTTGGAGCGGGGAGAGGTGATTTGGAGCGGGGAGGGGGGAGAGGTGATGCCGCTGGGGAGGGGGAGAGGTGATTTGGAGCGGGGAGGGGGGAGAGGTGATGCCGCTGGGGAGGGGGAGAGGTGAGTTTGAGCGCCGCTGGGGAGGGGGGAGAGGTGATGCCGCTGGGGAGGGGGAGAGGTGATTTGGAGCGGGGAGGGGGAGAGGTGATTTGGAGCGGGGAGGGGGAGAGGTGATTTGGAGCGGGGAGGGGGAGAGGTGATGCCGCTGGGGAGAGGTGATGCCGCTGGGGAGGGGGGAGAGGTGATGCCGCTGGGGAGCGGGGAGAGGTGATTTGGAGCGGGGAGGGGGAGAGGTGATGCCGCTGGGGAGGGGGAGAGGTGATTTGGAGCGGGGAGGGGGAGAGGTGATGCCGCTGGGGAGGGGGGAGAGGTGTGTGTGTGTGTGTGTGTGTGTGTGTGTGTGTGTGTGTGTGTGTGTGTGTGTGTGTGTGTGTGTGTGTGTGTGTGTGTGTGTGTGTGTGTGTGTGTGTGTGTGTGTGTGTGTGTGTGTGTGGCGAGCCGAGGGGGAAGAGAGTGGCAGTTGGGTGACGTCACACACAGCAATCTGATTGGCCAGAGACTGAGGACCAATCAGATTCACCGCAGATAGCACTAACCTCACTAACCATTCGATTTTATATATTAAGATAATAATACATTGAGAGTTATCTCTCATTTTCAAGTATGTCCTGGACACCGAGCTACGATGACAGATACATGGTTACAAATACATGGGCAAATTAGGTGAACAGGGTTATACATTAAATATGAAGACATTGCACGAACAGTTAAAGATAAAGTAAGTTATAGGTGTATGTAACATTACCAGACCTTATTAAAATGTGAGACAGCTTTAGTTTTCAAAGAACTGTACTATAATATACAGCATTAACGTATGTTCTACTATACATTTCTACAAAAGGGCATAAAGATGTTGCCATACTTATTATCTCCGGAGAAAGTAAAAACTGTGGCTGCCACTGTACTTCAGTATCCAATGCTGTGTGCCCCACGGAAGCATTTTCTTCCGCCGTGGCCAGGATTTCCAATGCTTCCCTCAGCAGTGGGGAAAGTTAGTGGCTACATCTTTAGTCACATTATCTGCTGATTCAGATGGCAGTTTGTGTGCCAAATTAAAGCTTCCAAACATAAGAGTTACAAAAAAAATCATATTTGAAAGCCATGACCATGGGTCAAAACGTTGTCCATCCATAATATTATACTTCTAAATATCCAGATACAAATCTACAACGTATCAAAGTAGCATGTAAATTCTTAGCAGTAAATAATAATTATTTGACTATTATTACCGTTACAGTTCTCCTTTTTATGGAGTTTTCTCAACTTTTCCTTTTTCTGGAACTTTTCTTTCTTTTCCATCATCTCAAGTATGTATGTACTTCTGTATATAAGTATGTATGTATATGTTTATTTATATAGCACCGACAGTGTACTCAGCGCTTCACAAAGACAATACAGCACAGGGAATTATAATAATACAATAAGCGCAGGAAAGTCAGATAATAGTGTAACCCATGTTCCCCCCCCCCGGTCGGAGACTGGACCCCTAGGGTGTAGTGAGGGCTGGTTACATGTATGTGGGTGGTGCGTACCTGTGAGGAACAGGAGGACCTGAGTCTCCCGCGATGGTATAGGGGACAACAGGGACAGGCTTCTGGGGTATATGCCTTCATCTTCTTAGCAATGACGGTGCAGCGCCTCCATCTCTGGCGAGCCCTATAGAGGTAGGGTGAAATCCTCCCAGAGAACCCCTTTCAGTCTCACACACAAGTCTTTGATAAAAGCAGCAATGTCTCTTTATTCTCTCTGTAGCAGCACACAGCAGCAGTTCATACACAGCAGCAGTCCATGTACAGTGTACAGGGTCTTGTCCTCCACTCCTTCTCCTCCAGGCTGTACCCCTGCAGGATGGGCTGTATGGGGCTTCAATATCACCGACACCCACCCCTAGGGTATACCCTCTGGGTGAGGATAGATTCCCCCCCCTCACCCCTTGAGCAGGATGAGGGGCATTGGTCCACCACACTAAAGTGCTATCAGCTCTAAACAGGCTGGTCTTTAGCTTCTCCTCCTATCACAGGTATCACTCTAATCAAGACCTCTCAGGTCAGTCACTCCAACACTTCTCTGCTCCCAGGACAGAACTGCTTGTCATTTACAGGAACAGGCAACACTAAGTTTAGTCAGCCCCACCCCTCATGATGCCAGCAGGCCCCTCCCCTGTGTCTCATGCCTTCCACACAGTCAGGGGGCTTACCTCCACCAATAGGCCAGGGCTTGAAGCAGGGGAAACCCATGATAACTACTGGTGGACTGCCCTTAGTAGGACTTACACCAGTAGGAGAAAGATATATAGCCCCCATTTCTTACTGGGGCTACAATAGGAAAAGAAATCCCTTCCCCGTAGAGCTTACAATCTAAGTGGTAGGATGGGAGACTTACAGAGACAGCATGTGAGGGAATAAGTGCAGTAGATGGCAGTTTTTGGCCACAATGGTTGGTAGGAGTGACTGTGGGTGTGGGACAGTAGCCATGAGTGCTGGCTATTGGGATGCTTCTTTTGTAACGTGAGTATTAAAATTAGTTGGTTTTAAATTAGATGTTTTGGCACCATTAGCATGGAAAGAGGTGGCAGGGAGGCATGGATGAGAGCAGGTGTGTATACGGCTGGGTCCAGGATTAGGAGAGATATCCCCAGCAGCAGCAAGGAGGAGAGAGAGAGAGAGAGAGAGAGAGTAGGTGAATAGAGGGTTTTTGGGCGTGCTTTTTATTAAGGGGTGTTGAAGTTATTGGGGAAGAGGTGTGTAAATAGTGGTGCAGTGTATGGGCACATGCATAGGTGGAGAGGAGTTGAGATGAAGAAATGTGGATATAAGGTGGGACTATGGGTAACAGGGCATATATGAAACATTCCTGCTCTACGGACTATCCTTTTATGTCTTCCTACAGTATTTACTGCCTACCACTTGCATAGTTCCTTCTCTTCCAACACATCACAATATCCCTCAAAAACAGCGTTTATCAACCTCTCTTTCAACGCCCCATTACTTACTTCTACAAATGTAGAGTATTTGGTTGTTTTACATTGATTTCAGTCTTAATTTAAAAAGACTCCTATTTAAAACTCCTATTTGCCGTTTGTTTCTTTTTGAAGACCACTTCCTACTCACTCGAATTGTACTTGTACTACATTAAAAGTTGAAATCCTAAAATACTAATTCATAGATTCATCATTATTACTATTCCCCAGTAAACCTTTCTGTTTTTAATAGTATACTTAAATCTATCTATTGCTCTTTCCAAATTCTCAATTTCTTAATCACATTGCAATTTATTTTTATTGTCTCCTTACTTTCGTTAAATGAAACACATACAAAATACAGAAAAACATCTCAAAGAACAAAAAACACATTAGTCTCTTTTCCTGTAACACAGACAATAATTTGTTTTTCCTTACAGTAACTCTATGTGACACTGAAATATTTCTGAACAATAAGTTTGAACTTTGAGGTTTTGTTTCTCCTCTGAAACAAAATTAGGCATTTTCCTGTGACCCCTGAAAATCAACTTTAATTCACAAAATACAACATTTCCTTTACATAAATCATTTTCATATTTTGTTTTTTTCCCCTCTTCTTCCGGTAAACAAACATAAAAGCATATACAATTGGTGAACTCAAGAAATAAAAAAATAAACCAAACTTAATCCAATGTCCTTGAAGTTTAAAAACCAAAGGAAGCAAAAGTTAACACAATCCGAGGAAATAAAACTCTAACATTAAAGACCTTATTCTATATACAGCAAGCCATCTGAGCAGGCTCATTTACGTTAGCACATTTAGATCACAGGTCATTAGCACACTTATTGGCATTGGCATGGGACAGTGGTACTACAGCTGTTAGCTGGTCAAAAGCGTGGAGAGCACCTGGATTCTCAGACGGACAGGGAATCCAGCCCTGACTAAAGAAAAACCCACCCAAAAATATTAAACAAAACGATACCATAGTATGCCACAACCTGGGACTGTTGACTAGGCCTCCCAAGAGCACAGCACAGACCTTAAAACTATGCACCACCTGCTCTTATCAATTAGGATGCCTCATTATTACCAGGAACCACAGAAACTCTGACCGGAGCTTTGATCACTAAGACACAGTGGTTTCTGGGGGTGATGGGACCACAGAGCTCCCAGAACCCACTCCAGGGAGCAAAAGTTTGAAAAATTTGAAAAACACACACACACACACACACACACACACACATATATATATATAGCAACTGTAAATATTCCTGTATATTCATTTGTATGTCTTAGACAGGTCTCTAACCCTGTCATTCACCATTATCACCCAGCACACAGCACTTCCACTGCAGCAAGGGATTCTGGGAAATGACATGCAAATGAGCACACAGTGCCACCTTTTATCTCAAGCTCACATTACATGAGCAACCCTTAGCCAATGCATGCTGCTTTAGACACAGCTTTTAAGCAAGGGCTTGGGAGATGCAAAGCCAGTAAACCCACTCACAGACATGTTTCAACCTTGATGGGTATCATCAGTGTGAGGTTGGTTGCTGGCATTTGCTCAAATGAGATAAGAGTCGGTAATCACCACACTTATTAAGGTTATGGTGGGTAAAAAAAGTGACACATATTTAAGACATGCAAATGAATATACAGGAATATTTACAGTTGCTTTATGCTTTACTGTGGAGGGTTTTTGTCACTTTTTTTACCCACCATAACCTTAATATATATTAAGGTTATGGTGGGTTTATAGGTATATAGGATTAGGCAAGACCTGTGATAAGATACAAATCACACTAAACATTATATGAAATAAACGGACAACATATAGATATAAATGTACAAAAGCAGGGTAAAGTGCAACATTTGAGCATCTAATTCAGACTCACGCAAGTCAAAAAAGATATAACCCAGCTGTAACTCAAATAGGGAAAGAAGTAACATGGTGCCTTAAGTCACACGCAGTAAAGCATGGACAGTACCAAAAGCAAAGTCACATATAGATGGGCGTTGACAGATGATGATAATTAAATAACCCCTAGGCACTACGGTACAGAAAAAATGCCGCAGGGCCAATAAAAGGGTATGAACTTGAATGGTCAAGAAGCATACTTATAGACAAGTCGTATATAGATGCCTGATAATACAAATGAAATGGTGCCTTAAGTCTCGTGCAATAATAGCTACGGACAGCATCTGTAGAATAGTGAAGCATCTATCAATGTACATTGTTGTTGTGTCATACAGCTCATATATTAAATAACCAATAGAATAATGTATAAGAACGTCATTAATAGAGAACCCGGATATGGGTAAAATTAACAAAATCAATTGCGTGTGGATCATAATTGATAGTCTCAAATTAGGATAACATTCTCTGATGAGACTTTCAGGCAGTATAACACATCGCAGACTACTAGACATCAAAACCTATAGTAGAGTTGTCAATCCGATGTATAAGTCATCTGGATCGACTGGAAGGGTCTGCAACTCCATACATCCAACCTGGTATGTAGCAATTACATCAATGCCAAATGTATCCATAGCAGAGGAAACCGCCTAGATTAAGTTCCTCATTGAGGCCTCTCGGTATAAGATGTAGAGTTGTAAAATCCATCAAGCTTCTCTTCCCATTAATAATTTTCTTGTATCACCTCCCCATACTCGTCGGGGTACTAGGTCAATGAAGAAAATTGATGCCCATAGTCTAGGAAATGTCTGACAACAGGTTTAGTAGTTTTATCCTTACTGAAAGCAAGGTTTTTTCCTGCACCCATACCTGTCTGCCCCATGACTTTCCAATAAAGAACTTTTATTTTCATCATACTGCTGCTGTCCTGTGGATCCAGTTCTTTGCTGTGCGCTGCACTTCTACTTCTGTGGCTACCCGAATCATTTCTACCAGCAGAAGCACGCATTCCAGAAGGCACAATGGGCAAGGTTACGTGAGTTGTACCTTCAAACAGTACATAGAGGTATTTTATTGGTGTGTTTATGCAAAGTGTCAGTACCAGTCCATATTGGCAGTGAGGGGGTGGGGCTCATATATCTCCATCACCCACACTCACGAGGACATTTATTCAGGTCACAGACCACACACTCACCCATATATACCTCACTCAATTATATACCTCAAACCCAGCCTACTCCCTTCAATCAAGACATTATCGTTTATTACAAATCATGTCACTTGAGCACTATATCTGAACAATGTTCTTCTACCTGCATAAGGAATAAAACATGAAACAAACATGAAAAAAAGAACACTATCTAACGATTTGTGATGAAATCGCCATAGGATAAAACAACTGGCAAGGGGAGATGGACACTCACACTGAGACAGGTAGCGGGCTCGCGGTGACTGCAGAGGATCCGGATCTCGGCACTGCGAAGATGGAAAACACCGCTGCTGTCTCCTGCAGGCTCCGTCACAGCTTGCCAGCAAACACGCGCAGGATGACCTGTCGAGACCTCTATGCGTTTCGCACCACGTGCTTCGTCAGGAGGTCACGTACAGCGTCATCCGCGCGCATTTATAGGCGGCAGCTAGTCAATTAGGACAGCCCCCTGAAAAGAACACCCTTTGTATGCCTGATTACTACGATCTTAGAGTAACCTATAATAAAGGATACTGGGCAACAGAGTGTGATGATACTCATATAGGGGATGCATGGATTGTATAAAGTTCATCATAACCTACACCCTTATGAGAATATACAAATATGACCTCTAATGCCATGTCTATATACATATACTATATTAACAATATTAACAGAACATGGTGATATATTGTATATTAAAAAAGGGGAAAAGAAAAGGGAAATATAACAAACACAGATCATGTAAAAACATATACAAAAGAAATGCTAATACAAATTAATGTTATAAAATCATTATCTTAAAAAAGGAGTTAATTCAATAAGTTCATTAAAGCCATTAGGATGTCTAGTCAACATTTCATAGATCCAAAATTGCTCACGTTTTAATAAATGATTCTCTCTATTTCCCTGTCTACTACTTAGTGATACACTCTCAAGTCCCTTAAATGTAATACAGCCTGGCTCATTATTATGCACTTCTTTAAAGTGTTTTAAAAGCGGAGTTAGTGGCATACCTTTTGCTATTATTTTTGGTATGTTTTTAACATTTCTCAGGTGCTCTAACATGCGCATTTTCAGGGGTCTTTTGGTCTTGCCAATGTACTGTAAATTACAGCTACACTGTAACACATAGACCACATGCGTCGTCTGACAATTAATAAAGCTCTTTATATTGTAGACATTTTTAGTAACTCCTGACGTAACCGTTTTCCCTTGACAGATATGGTTACACGCTTTACACTTTCCGCATTTGTAAGTGCCCCTAATTCCCAAACGTGTTTTAATGTCTCCAGATGCAGTGACTTCTCTGGAGACTTGACTCGGGGCCAACATGTGTTTAAGGTTAGGTGCACGTTTGAACACTATCCCAGGCTTGGACTTTAATTGGGGACCCAGAATGGGATCTGCTTTTAGTATACCCCAATGTTTTTGCAGAATTTTTCTAACGTTATAATGTGTATCACTAAATTGAGTAATGAATGCTGGGATTTGATTTTGTCTCTTATCTTTCTTTTTATGATGGTATTTCATCAAAGATTTCCTTGGAATCTTTTCCAGTTTTTTAAGCGAAGAATTTATTAAATCGCTGTCATATTTTTTATCCAGGAATCTATTCTTTAAAAAGGAAGATTGTTCTTCAAAATCCACAGCCTTAGAATCATTTCTCTTCAACCTGAGAAATTGATTAAATGGAATATTTTGGACCCATCTCTTATCATGACAACTAAATGGGTCTAAATACGAATTAACATTTGTGGCCTTAAAATGCGTTTTGGTATGTACAATATTGGCCTCAATGTAGATCTCTAGATCGAGATAATGAATATTTGCTGAGCTATTTTCACCACTAAATTTTAAATTAAAATCATTATTGTTCAGAAGTGCAACAAAATCGAGGTAAGAATCCTCTGTCCCTTCCCACACAATAATAATATCATCGATGTATCTCCTCCACAGCTTGAGCTGCGGAGGAGTACATCTAAAGATCGCTAAGGACTCCCACTGTCCCATATACAAATTAGCGAATGATGGAGCAAATGTTGTGCCCATCGCTGTCCCTAACATTTGCAAAAAATAAAGGGAATCAAACATAAAATAATTGTGACCAAGGATAAACTCAATTGAAGATAAAATGAATTCAACCTGTGTAATGGGTAGTGTTTGTGGTGTCAAAAGAAAATGTCTAATAGCTTCTACCCCATTTTGGTGTGGAATACTGGTGTATAATGCCTGAACGTCCAAAGTGGCTAATCTATAGTGATCTTGCCAAAAAAAAACCATCAAATAGTTATAAAACCAAAATAGTAGTATCTTTAAGGTGAGACGGAAGTGAAGTGACCAATGGTTGTAAGAAAAAATCAATATAAGTGGATAAATTAGAAGTGAGGGAATTAATCCCTGAAATGATAGGACGTCCAGGTGGGGAAGTAAGTGATTTGTGTATCTTAGGGATATAATAAAAAATAGGAACAGTGGGAGTCTCAGTAAGCAAATATTGATACTCTGACTTTGATATTATTCCAACTGCCAAAGCCCCATACAGGTGTGTTTTTATTAGGCTCAAATATTCCTTTGTAGGGTCCCTCTTTAGTGTAACATATGAAGTTGGAGCCTGTAAAAGGCGATGAGCTTCCCTAAAATAGTCCTCTGTATTCAAGAGAACTATTCCACCCCCTTTATCAGCTGACCTTAATACAATATTTGGGTTGGACTTTAGTTGTTTGATACTTTTGTGTTCCTCCCAAGCTAGATTGGAATAAGATCCAAGATGTTTTTTCTTACACATATCTTTAAAGTCCTGTTCAACCAATTTTCCAAATAGTTCAATATTATGTCCTCTTGAGGCATATGGAAAAAATACAGAATTTGGTTTAAAACCAGAGTGTAAGTAACTTCCAAAATTGACAAAGTCAGGGTCGCTCTCTTTCAATAGGGCTTCAAGATCTTCAATGACAGCCAACTGGTCAGTTGTAATATCAATCGGATCATTTTGGGAGACATGATCCGATATACAGTAGCCTTATTGCTACTATAATGATGTTGTAAGGTCATTTTTCTTAGATATTTTTGAAGATCAATATATAGATCAAATTCATTTGATTCTCTAGAAGGGGCAAAGGTAAAGCACTTTTTAAGCACTTGAAAGAGGTGTTTATCTATAATAAAGGAAGATAAGTTAAATATCCCATGACTAGTTAGTGTCAATGGCTCAGGGATCCCCTCTTGGTGGGCGGACTTTCTCCCTCCTCTCTTACCTCGTCTGAATAACCCCTTTTTCGATTCAGTTTTTGCAGGGGTTTTGAGGGGGGATTGTCTAAGTCCCAACTTGGTCTTTTGGGCTTGCTTTTGATCGATTTCTGAAAAAAACAATCATTATTATCTTCATTTGTTTCACTTTCATTGCCATTAGCTCTAAGGTGAAGAAATGTATTTGAAACTGGTAGTTCAAATTCAATACTCTTGTCCCCTTTACTGGCATATTGGTTTTTCCTTTGATGTTTATATTTGTGTTTTACATCCTTAGGTTTCCCATTCTTGTCCACCATTGACCAATTATCACTTTGACTCCTCTCTCTATATTTATATTGATGAGAGGGTCTATTGTTAGAGTGATCTCTTTCAGTATTTTCATTTATTGGTCTATGTAGATCTTTATTTGATCTTTGAATATTCTCTACATAATGAGATTTTTTTAAATTTTTAGGGACTTTGGGTATTGCACCAGATGACATAGGCTGTTTCTTATTTTTAGGGACCTCTTTTTTAGATGGTTCTAAACTTGTAGATTTCTGTGAAATCTGATCATAGACAGTACTTTCTGTTTTAACAGTTTTTTCTGTCTTATCTTTCCAGTCCTTTTGCCTATTTTCTAAGTAGTCAACCTTATCTCTAAGGAACTTCTTATTTTTCCGTACCATAATGCCTTTCTCATGTTTTCTCAATTTTCCCACCATATCTTCGACTAATTTAGGTAACCCTTCTAGTGTTGGTAAAGCAATAATGTCCATTTTGACTTTGTCAATTTTAACAGAGAGTTCCTGTAATTCTTTTTTCCTCTCTCCCATAAGGAGTTTAATAAGGTTAATTGAACTTATCTCAAGGATCTCTTCCCAAATAGCCAAAAAGGCTGGGTTGTTATTGCCATAGGTGGGTTTGAGTAGCAATCTTAGGCCTCTAGGAATCCTTTTTTGTTTCAGGTATTCCTCAAACGATACAAGCTCCCAAATGGCTTTAGTTTCTTGCTCTAATAGTTTAGTTAGAGCAAGGATCTTAGATGGTAGATCTACCGAGATATCTTCTAGATTGATATTCTCACAAAACTTTTGTCCCAATAAGGCACCTCTGTTATTCCTATTATCCAAACTGGATATAAAATTAGTGGTGAATTCTGATAGCTCAGCCATATTGGTGTGATATGTGGAATATAATCCAAATAAAATAAGATAAGAATACTATTGTGGTCTAAACAGTCTCCTTAGTTAAAACACATAAACATACACATGAATATATGAAAAAACAGTCTTATCTATGCAGCTGAAAATCCAAGGGAGAGAGAACCAGAGTCCAAAGTCCAATAATTGTATCTGGAAACAGTTCCTTATCTTGAGAGTAGAAAAAGCAGGATATTCAGCGCTCGTGCTGTATAGAAATGTGGATAGTCCCTTTGCAGCATGCTCATGGAGCGTCTCCCCGAAAGCTCCTACTTCAAGGTGATCCCCCCTGAAACGGGGGGAGGACACCCTGCAAAACAAGGTGAAAAAAATGCACAGATGCGCACCAGGGATTAGTAATAGGTAATTTACTTACTGAAAGCAAGTTAAATGCTGGAACGATGCTCATTCATCCGTTCATGAAAAGTGTGATCAGTCTTGCCAATGTATATAAGACTGCACTGGCACTGTATCATGTAAATAACTGAAGTCGAGAGACATGTCACGAACAAATTGATCTTGATCTCTTTACCAGAGTGAGGATGCTTTAAAGACGTGACTTGAATATAAGTTCGCTTCTAAAAAGGGAATGTAACCTATTGTTCGTGAGCTCCGAAGATACATGTTAATGCTTAACGATGTGATAACCTTGTTAAGGCAATAACGCCCCTCTGGGTCAGGGCCAAAGAAGGCAGACTCCTAGGCACCGCAGATGTTAGGGTTCTGCAGATGTTAGGGTTATTCAATATACAGTACAAAATTACAACAAAAGTCATTGTTTTTCAGATAATATTTTGATCTTAAATTGTACTGCTACCATTTTCTTTTACTGTGTTTTGTCAAAAATGCATCCTCCAAAACAAAACTGCTAATTGTTATCAAATGGGCTGTGCACTGTCCTATGGAATTGCATGGCTTAATAAATATGGGCATCCAAACCATTCCCCCAGTACATCACTAATAGGTACTCTACAATAAATTAAATGTTGGTGATCAATTCTTTACGTAAAATTGCTTTGCAATGTTTTTATTTACATCAGAGACTTTGAGTCGGTGCCCAAAACTGTCCCAGTCTCCTAAACCTATTAGAATAAATCTGGTTACACCATGTACAAATTACAAACATGGGAATATACCATAAATGAGCAAACTGGGGTCTATGAATAAATGCAAAGAAAAGTGTGTTTTGATATGCTGCGCAAATTGCTGTTTCTCCCAACCAGGTGTGGAACTAGAATGAGTGCAAGGCACCGCAGGCCCACAGCCTTAAGGAGTACATTACATGGACCCCCATCTTGCTGGCTTAAAAAATATAGAAATAAAATGCAGTGGTCCTTGTGGTGCGGTGCGAGTGCTGCTGCAAAGGATTCTGGGGTGCATCTTTTCACAGCTTGGTGGCTGTGAATCACCAATCGGGGAAAACACGTATCCCAAGAATCCATAGCGCTGATTAGCTCGCTATGGTGGAGGGGGTAGAAACAGACATGGAGGAAGCCTGAAGGGATGTTCTGCGGCATGAATGAAATAGGGGGGACAATCAATCATTGTTTTGGCACTGGGAGCCAGAGAGAATTATCCCAATATCTAAACCTAGCAAGTTTTTTTTTTGGTATGGAAAAATAGCACATACAAGTTCTTTAGGTACCTTCCCCCAAACTCCTCCTTCTCACACACCCCGAATAGCACACAAATGAAATGAAAGTGGGGTAAATGTCAACTATCCTGTTGCATTTATTGAACCATGCAACTTGATAGATATAGGTGCTCATTCACTATATAATACATTTGCTTCCGTACCCTCCTTATTCACATGTTCATGTTAAGAATCTTGATTAGATATATGCAAATTCCCCCCCCCACCCCCCAAATAAAAAATTCTGTCATCTAGAGCAGTGGTGCGCAAAGTAGGGGGTGTGGGACTTTGTTGGGGAGGTTACAGAGGCCCCAAGCAGAGATCGCGAGGCCTCTGTAACTCACTTACCAGGTTTTAGTCCACACGTCTCCATGGCAACGCGGCAACAAATGACGCCGCGGTGTCATGTGATGTAGCGTCACATGACCCCGCGGTGTCATTTGACACTGCGTTTTAGGTAAGGGGGGCGCAACACAGGGAGAGCAGGCAGGGGGGGCGCAGCGCAGGAACTTTGTGCACCCCTGATCTACTGTATCGATTTTGTGAAATATCACAGAAAGGGGATTTCAGCCAAAAAATGCATTAAATATAATTATTTAAATTTTTTTAATCTAGTGATATTTAGCCATTTCTGGCAATTCTTTTCTTTAATTGCATTAAAAAAACACAAGGTCACGTGACGAATGTGGCCTACACCTTTGTCATGGAACCCCTTGTTTTACTGACATTGCGCTTCTTTTTTGTGTGTGCGTATTTTCGTCAAGTACGCAAACTTTTGTGATCTTTATTTGTCCAGTTTAATAACTATACAAATAGATATGGATGTACTGTACTTTTGAGTATTTGTCCTTTTGACTTTTTTTTGGAAGGATTATTCTATTGCTTTACTGATGTTTTATCAATGGAAAGCAGATTATTTTATATATTGTACACATCCGTATCTTTTCTTATCATTTTGAAGGGATTATAGTATTTAAGCAAAACTTCTGCCTGTTCTCCCGCATTAAGGTTGGCATTTATATATGATTCATATCCCTCTTATTCTTTTTTTAGCTCCCTGAAATGACTCATATTCAGACACAACGACCCTGGTTGATGTTTTTCCTTCAGAATCTTGGACTGCTTCTTGGATGGCTTTGCTTGTTGCTGTTGGCACTTTTTGAACATAACATTAAACTGTAGAATTGATACTGAAGGTTGGTAAAGGAAGTGCAGGAATATGTTCTCATCAATATGTACATTTTCATTCAATGTATTCATTTTAAGTGGCCAATGAAGTTATATGGTACAGATGAATCAGTAATTCTATTAGGTTCAATGTATCAGCATCATAGTTGTGATAAACCTTTTTTCCCACAAGTACCCCAAGACTTAACTAAATGTGAAAGTTATTTTCCTTTTGTGCACATAAACATTAATAGAAGTTGGCCTTAATCTGTATCAAACACTGTCCTAGTTTGTGCTTTACAAACAATTTTGTGACTTGTGTGAAATTTGTCATTTATCAAAAACTTTCACTTTATGAATTAAAATAATCTTTTTGGCATATTCCGCTCAGTTTTGCCTATTTTTTTTACCAATTCCTGCATGTTTTCTAGCAAATACCATGGGGCGTAGCCGGGATTTTGTCATAATCAGGGCATTTTGGGTTGGTAGTGGGGAACTAATGGTGTGGCCGGAAGATATTAGCACTGTTCAAAGTGCGGTGTGCTGGAGACATGGCCTGGCATTGCACCAGTACAGTCTGGTTATACTCAGTGTCACTGTATTGTGCAGTCAAGGTTATACTTGGTCTCAGTGTAGTGTATAACCTGACTGCACTATACGTAGGCACAGAGTATATATAACCTGGCCGCACTGTATCAATGACACAGAGTATCATTTTTTTCCCTTATACAGGTATCAGCCCTGATTGACATTCAATCAAATCAAACAAGCTAAGTTTGACTAGATTTGTGTTACATTAATAAAGAAGCATTAGCAACACAGAATACATAACCAAAGCATACATGCAGCAATAAAACAATGCAGCACAAAGCATAAAGTGATACCAAAACATGACCCTTGACATGGTGGGCTGATAGTGTGACACATGGGGTGGGGAAACATGGGGTGCAGTGGGGATAACATATGGGGGAGGAATGTAGGTGACATGGGAGATGGCAGGTGGTGACATGGAAAAAACAGTTGGTGAAATGGAGGAGGGCAGTGGGTGACATGGGAGAGGGCAGTGGGTGACATGAAGAGGACATTTGATGGATATACTGTAACCATCCTGGCCCAGCTCCCTAAAGAGGTTACATCAGTGCAGTGGTATAGCAGGCATACATATTCATTTGCTTTGTCTGAGTGGCTGTCAGTGGTCCGATTGGCAGTGTAAAAGATGGGTGCCAGGAGCTTTTCTAATGCAACACTAAATCTTTATATGTGTCCCCTTGCTGCACTGCAGTCACAGCATTCACATATTTTCATGGTTGCACGTGTTTGCATCCATACAGATAGCAATGGTTATTTATCTCTTCCCTAGGTGCCCACACTTAGTACACATGGGAGTGGCATCTTCTTCCACCATGTGGGTGTTACCACAGGGAGATCAGGCCCACCTTCTTCTCCATCTGTTTGAATCCATTCTTCTGTGAGACCCCTACTGTGATCCTGGCCTTGTTTGCGTTACTTTGGTGTTAATTCTCCATCCTCTCTTAGGAACTGCCACTCCCTCAGGGCTTCTGAAACAGTGGGTGGGGGTCTGCATGTAGGGCTGATTCCCAGACATCCTGGGGGCCTATTGCATGGCCCACAGAGGCATGTCTGGATTCCCTTCTGTGGGACATGCTTGTACTTACTTATGGCCATATACAAAGGATCATAACTCGTGGGGCACTGTCCCTGTCTTAGAACACAATAAAAGTGGGGCCTGACCTGAACTATACGGTGGGGAAATCCTGCCCTGTATCTGTACTGCGGTGCTTCTCTACAGCTGCCATTCTAGAACCAGAACTCAAACTCTTCAGAATCCCATGCTCCTTTCCTTTATACCTCTGATGACACAGTCTGCTGTGTCATCACTGGGTCAAGCTTACTGAATCCCAGCCTCCTGCTCATAGGAAAAGTTCAAATTGGGTACATACCTGTAGAATCGTTTGTCCTCCAATGGCAAGGCCATAAATTACTCTGGCTTTGGCTCCAGGGGCCTTGAACAGGCCTCAGAATATTCAACTGGTCTTCAGACACTGCAACACACTCTGCAATAGGCCCACATTTGGTGGCCATATCAGGGCAAATTCCCTGCTGCTCAGGGCGGGGGTTTCTTAGTGCACCACTCTCAGGGGCCACCACATCAATAGTAAAAATCTGTGGTAGGCTCTGCACCTGGAATACAGCCAGGTGCCATAGCAGCAACAAGGGACATGCCAATTTTCAGTACAAACTGTGGGGATGCCTCAGGTAGTTGTCTACCCTCTCTCCAGAGGCCCACCTCCAAGCAACGTTTCTTTCAGAGACTGATTCATCTGCATGCCGATCCGCAGACAACAAGGCTCCAGACGGTTTTGCACCATCCAGCATGTATGTCAGATGACATCTTCTTCCTAAGCATCCAGCAAAGTGCAGTATGACTCCTCGATGACTACATCCTTGTGCGGCTCACTCGGATCAGGACTCAGGTTAGTCAGCATGTCTGCAGACCTTGCACTTGGAGCTCTCTCTCCTCAGGGCCCTGTGGTAAGCTCAGTGTGGTCCCAGCCTCTTTCTCCACCCCCTGAACAAAGATATTCATCCCTAGCACTGTCCCAGGGAGCAAATGGGCGGCTCCCTGGGAGGTGATGGCCATCTCTTCTGTTGGGTTGGATCTCTACTGCTGCGAATCAGTGACTGCAAGCCGGAACCGATTCCCATGTTCTCGATGGCTGCATATATCCACACTCTGGGCACTCATGATGAAGTGGTTAACGATTGGGTTTTAATAAATACCGATGCCATTGGATTAGATCTGGGCCATTGGTCCCAGGAAAAGGCCTTGTTTTTTTAGTCTTGATTTTTTTAGTGTTAAAAGCATGCAAGTTATTACTAACCTGGAGCCATATTTTCAATTAAAACACGAACAATGTACAGTATAGGCTTTTTACATTGATTATTTGATTAAAATAAAATATTAGATACAATGACACTAAAGACTGGCAGAGAAATAAGAACATAAAAACCTACAACCTTCTTACCCCAATTTAGCAACTTTCCAAATGGGTCAATGAGAAAAGGACTTTGACACACTGATGTGAAGAGAAGCCTGATCAGTTTAAAGCAACAGAGCAGTTTTTGGAGCTCCATGAAATCTAAATTAAAATATATTGATATAATATTTAAAAACCATTGTTTCTTAGTTAGAAATACACTGCTAGGTTGGTAAAGACCCTCTATGTTTTATTTATTTACAGTTTCTAATAAATCTTCTCAAACAAGTTCATAATAAAACAGTTTAAACAAACATGAAAAAATATATTATTCATGTTATAAAGACCATATTAAATATGTTGTGTGGCCCTTCGCTGGGTAAGATTATAGTCACGTTCATTTAAATGTCTCTGAACTCTTCTCCAGCTTTAGAAAATGGCTTCATCGCATTTTGAATAGGGGTGTCATGTACAGCACACCTGTGAGCATGTGACCTGCATATGGTACAAGGGTTAATACATAGCTCTCTAGCTGGAACCACTTTTCATCTTCCGTTAAGAGCCCTCAAATTAACAATATCTCCCCTCAATCTGTCACAATATACAATCTTTCGCGAATAACACACTTGTGAGCACGTGACTTAGATATGCAACAGGATTAATACACACAGCTATGCTCGCCAACTCACCTTTCTCCTGCACAAGGTTCTTTCAATTAGTTAATATTTACCCTTTACGCAATTGCAATCTATATCTATATGCTGTCACCATCCAAGAAATATCAAATATGAAATGTGCAGTCTAAGGTCCCTGTTTATTAAAGAAAACTATGCACTTAAAGCTGCAGACCAAGCAAATCCTACATGTGTTTTTAATAAATCAGTTCTGTACAATGAGAAAATACTTGTAGCATTTAAAACAACTCTGAATTAACTCTGTTTAATGTATTATAATGTAACAGCCGAATCTTCACCGATCGATCTAAGGAGAGACAATCGGTCAGCAACATAACTAATTACTTATCATTATGTGGATTGTATTGATGCATATATTAAAGGGAAACAACACACAGATGAACAATAGTGTAGTCCAAATAATGACGACAATGTCCAATGGAAGAAAATCCAATCTTTAGACAGCAGGCTCCACAGCAACGAATTACATGTATGAAGCAAGGGAGAAAAAAGGAAAAATCATAGTGCAACAGTGTTAAGACTGAACATAAAACACATAGGACAAGACAAACATAAGACAATGACAGGTAGGCTGACAAATGGTAAAAGAGTAATTTAATAAAACAACAATAAAATTGCCTAGAGCAGATGACGGATCCGGTGTGTAAAACCGGAATCCTACTTACAAGACGTCCAAACAATACAGGCAGGGATAAACGGTGTGTGTAGTCCGGCGGCAGCTACTGATGGACACGTGGCGATCGGGGGAGACTCCAAACACTTCCTTTGTTCTGCATCACCATATGCGTCACCATGGGCTGGTTCTCTTGATGCCGTCTGTCACTCCGTTACCGGAAACACGTCACTGAGGGCGGGACAAGTCGCCGAAACTCCCTTCTCCTGCTTCTGTACTCCGTCGCGCTCTTGTATTGCTCTGCTCAATGCAATCACTCTCACAAACTGCCCAACGCGTTTCGTGCGCATGCGCACTTCTTCAGGGGGTCCGCCCTCAGTGACGTGTTTCCGGTAACGGAGTGACAGACAGCATCAGGAGAACCAGCCCATGGTGACGCATATGGTGATGCAGAACTAAGGATGTGTTTGGAGTCTCCCCCGATCGCCACGTGTCCATCAGTAGCTGCCGCCAGACTACACACACCGTTTATCCCTGCCTGTATTGTTTGGACGTCTTGTAAGTAGGATTCCGGTTTACACACCGGATCCGTCATCTGCTCTAGGCAATTTTATTGTTGTTTTATTAAATTACTCTTTTACCATTTGTCAGCCTACCTGTCATTGTCTTATGTTTGTCTTGTCCTATGTGTTTTATGTTCAGTCTTAACACTGTTGCACTATGATTTTTCCTTTTTTCTCCCTTGCTTCATACATGTAATTCGTTGCTGTGGAGCCTGCTGTCTAAAGATTGGATTTTCTTCCATTGGACATTGTCGTCATTATTTGGACTACACTATTGTTCCTTCATTGGACTTTGAGGCGCCGGTCTGTATTGTTATTTTCTGTTTTTTCACTAACTGTGTTTGGGTTAGTTTCATCTGGCAGCCTTGCCCTATAGTTTATAGGTGTATCATCACGCATCATTATCACTGTATATTTGTTGTAAGTTTCATGCACTGTTATTATTAGTATTTTAGCGCTATTCACACCATCTTTTTTCTAACACACAGATGAACTCACAAGAAATGGTAATAATCACCTTTTTATCAATACTATTCACTTAGAGTGTTTCATGACAATTACCACTAAAGAAAGATTTGTGTAATTTTACACTGAACTAAATGTTTCAGTGTGAATATAGAGGTTGTTAATCCTCAAAGAAACTTTTAGACAGTGTTTCTTTCATACATCAACTGGAGTATAAAATGTATCATCAATCCAGCACATAAGGATTATACTACAGCACTGAAAAGAAAAATACACGTGTTTTGTAAGATTTGTTTTACTTTATATTATTCATTTTTACTGTGTTTCAGTTTAAATATCAAGTTGGATACAATTGGACTTTAGTCTATGTAGACTACTCACCAAATAACATCATTGATTGAGCTCAATATTTCATTAATTGTGTTGTAATAAATGTGTTTTAGTTTAAACAAGATTTCGTACACTTTGGGGTTCATGCAGTAAGCGGCGAAAAGGCACTTCTCGCCACTTTTCTGCCAAAAAAGCCTATCCGTATTCAGAAAGGGGCCAGAAAGTGGCGAGATTAAAAAAAAAACGTCAGTTTTGCTGGCGTTTTTTTTTCCCCGCCGATGGCGGGGCAAGAAGGCACTTTCCGCCTAAAAATCCAACTTTTTCAGCCACCCTGTATTCTAGTAGAGGCGAGTAGTTAAGCGGAGCTATTCGCCTCTCTAGAATACCGTTTCGTTGGCGGATCAGCAACGCAAGAAAAAGATGGCAAGTTGCTGCTCAGAGGCAGCGGATGAGTGGCGGATCGGCACTTAGAAAAAATTCTGGCCTTTTTCCTGGCGGGGATTGATACCGGGGGTCTCCGGAGCTGATACCATTAATATCAGCACCGGACCCCCCCGGCATGCACCCGAGGCAGGAAAAATGCATTTAAAGCCCACTTCATTACCTTAGCGGTTAACCGCTAAGGCAATGAAGGGGTTAAAGAGCCATGCCAGGTTTATTGTGGATAGTGGGGGTGGGTGAAGGGGGTATTTGGCCCTTGTTGTTTGTTTAGGCCTTGCGGGGGGGTTGCGGGTGCACTTAACCCCTTCACGACCGTAGCGGTTAATACCGCTACAGTCATGAAGGGGTTAAGGCCTCCCGCTACCCACCCGCAAGCCCTAAACAAACACCGTTGGGGCTAATACCCCCTTCACCCACCCGCACTACCCATAATAATAAAAAATACACACACCAGCCCCACACTAACTAAATAAATATATATATATATATAAATATATATATATATATATATATATATATATATATATATATATACATGACCCCAACAACACCTATACCCCCCTAACATACACTATATTAATGGGCACAAATGGATAATAGTCCAGTTGTCCATTTAAAATACATACACAACAATAAAGACATTAAATACATATAGCACTCACCCATGTGCGGCTGGCACGATGAAGGCCATCCTCATCTTTATCCTGCCCATGCCCCATCCGCTTCTGCAAAACAGACACAAGAATTAAAACATCCAATGTAATGTCCCCTAACCCCTTAATCACCATAGCGGTTATTAACCGCTACAGTCATTAAGGGGTTAAGCCACCATCACCCACATACCCTCCCCCACTAACCCCCCCAACTACTCTCAGACACTACCCACAGGGGAGTCCTACTAAATACCCTTGGGGCCAATACCCCCTCCCCCAGCACATACAGTACAATAATGTGCCAAATAACTATTATCCACATAGGGATAATACATTATTTGGCCATTATTAAACACATTCAATACCGTAATAAAATAAAGAAAATTCTACTAACCTCATCAATAAGAAGGCTCCGTCGCCAGCATCATCCTTGGGGTCCGTTGCCAAAATAAGAAATAGCCAATACATCTCAATGATATTAACATACCAAGGAACCCCTTAATCACCTTTTCGGGTACTAACCTCAAAGGTAATTAAGGGGTGAAGCCATCCTGCAATGGCAACACCACTTATGCATAACATCCTCAATGAATTAAAAAGCAATTTCCTACACAAATCTTATGTAATCATTCAATCTGAAGCCTCAAATGCCACTTAAAACATTGCTTTTACAGTGTATACATGTAGCATAACATGTAAACTACATGTACACGCTGCAAATCAATGTTAACAATACAGTAATCCAACTCAAATAGCCTGACATCACAAGAAGTATATTATGTAAGCAAATAAAGTCACCATCAATGAATAAACACACATGAATTCATCCCTAAACAATTAAAATACCATCCATACCAATTACACAATTAACTATAGCTATCGTAACAGAGAACAACTTCAAAACATACAAAAAAGGACACCAACATTTACAATATACTATAGCAAGCCTCTCCATAACCTACAGTACAGCATAAAGCCCAAAACTTACATCTCTCTAATAATAAAATACATTTAACACACATCTATGCATAGCAGCATAGCCACAATCATTTACAATACAGAAAATCAAGCTTTAACAACACTATCATTTCTTACCCTGTATGTATATATCTCTCTAGACATACATACCATACATACATACAGTGGCAAGAAATGATATGCATAAAAAAAAATGAAGACATGAAAAAGCAAAAAAAAACACAGTTACATTAAATACATTTCTTTATTTAACTTACCATTACTTGCCCCCACCGACTCCCGTTGATCAGCTTACTCACGAACCAATCCACGAACAGGAACCCATAAAATAAAAAACCATAAAATAATAAACATTAAAATAATAAAACACGACAATCCAGGGGTCTTCTAGTTGTAATCCATCTTCATCTGTATTCTTCTACCTTCTTCCGGGGTCTTCTTGCCGTCCGGTGCCACGCCCTGGTCTTCTTTCTTCAGAGGAGGTCCTTCCTCCTCGGCGCCTGGCTTCAAAATGAGACGACATAGGCTTTTAAAGGCCTATGACGTCACATTTTCATCATATGGTTCCCACGGCCCTGATTGGGCCGTGAAAACCATGTGTTTTGGCCGATGTAAAAAAAAATGATGACGTCACTTAAAGGCAATGACAGCACAGCCAATCAGAATGGCTTTGCTGCAATTGCCTTTAAGATGACGTCATGAAAAGACACATGGCCGGACTCACATGGCACGGCAGCTAATCAGAGCGTGGGAAGTCTATCCCTACTCTGATTGGTTCAAGTACCATGTGACAGAGGCTTGGGGGAGAAAGGATGTGACGTCATTGAAAGCCTCTGTCACATGGTACTTGAACCAATCAGAGTAGGGATAGACTTCCCATGCTCTGATTGGCTGCCGTACCATGTGAGTCCGGACATGTGTATTTTCATGACGTCATCTTAAAGGCAATTGCAGCAAAGCCATTCTGATTGGCTGTGCTGTCATTGCCTTAAGTGACGTCATCATTTTTTTTTACATCGGCCAAAACACATGGTTTTCACGGCCCAATCAGGGCTGTGGGAACCATATGACAAAAATGTGACGTCATAGGCCTTTAAAAGTTGTTCTCTGTTACGATAGCTATAGTTAATTGTGTAATTGGTATGGATGGTATTTTAATTGTTTAGGGATGTAATTCATGTGTGTTTATTCATTGATGGTGACTTTATTTGCTTACATAATATACTTCTTGTGATGTCAGGCTATTTGAGTTGGATTACTGTATTGTTAACATTGATTTGCAGCGTGTACATGTAGTTTACATGTTATGCTACATGTATACACTGTAAAAGCAATGTTTTAAGTGGCATTTGAGGCTTCAGATTGAATGATTACTTGAGATTTGTGTAGGAAATTGGTTTTTAATTCATTGAGGATGTTATGCATAAGTGGTGTTGCCATTGCAGGATGGCTTCACCCCTTAATTACCTTTGAGGTTAGTACCCGAAAAGGTGACTAAGGGGTTCCTTGGTATGTTAATGTCATTGAGATGTATTGGCTATTTCTTATTTTGGCAACGGACCCCAAGGATGATGCTGGCGACGGAGCCTTCTTATTGATGAGGTTAGTAGAATTTTCTTTATTTTATTACGGTATTGAATGTGTTTAATAATGGCCAAATAATGTATTATCCCTATGTGGATAATAGTTATTTGGCACATTATTGTACTGTATGTGCTGGGGGAGGGGGTATTGGCCCCAAGGGTATTTGGTAGGACTCCCCTGTGGGTAGTGGGTGAGGGTGGTTGGGGGGGTTAGTGGGGGAGGGTATGTGGGTGATGGTGGCTTAACCCCTTAATGACTGTAGCGGTTAATAACCGCTATGGTGATTAAGGGGTTAGGAGACATTACATTGGATGTTTTAATTCTTGTGTCTGTTTTGCAGAAGCGGATGGGGCATGGGCAGGATGAAGATGAGGATGGCCTTCATCGTGCCAGCTGCACATGGGTGAGTCAATAGGAAAAAACCTGGCGCTACCTTAAGCTTAATATATGAGGTGTGCTTACAATGTGGCAGTAAGTTAGACCACGGCTCTATGACAGATGCTTTGAGCCAGCATGGAGATCCCCTCTGCTGCAACCCCAGGGAAGGGTTAATCCAGAACCCTTTTAAAGATATAGAGACATACAAGCAATGGGGGAGCGTGGGATTAGAAAAACATTTGACAATAAAAAACAATAAAATACAATAAAATTAATGTGGTTACAACAATATTGCTGGGGGTTGGTGAAAATATTAAATACACTTACACGGCCATGTGCAAGCGGACACGGTAATGTGGTTTCTTTAAGCAATTCCAGTCACTCCCAACAACAGGTAATGGTGGTTTAGAGGGTTTTGAAATAAATATATAAATATATCTGTACTCACACGGCCATGTGTGAGTCCTTGCAGGAAATTGGTAACTTTGGGGTTAAATTAACCCATCTGCATCTCCCCCCAGTGTAGACTCTTCTTTGTTTGCAACCAACGTGGGATTCTAACTCCAGTCTTGGGCATCAGATGGGGACTCTCCCCAGTGGTGGTAGTAGGGGGGGGAGTAGGTAGAGAAAGTGAGGCACGTTGTCAGTGGGGTTTAAAACACATTTATTAGTTTTAAAAGCAATTGGTACAACAAGACTCACATACATACATAGTGGTTGGACCCCTGGCCTCCTCGTGCAGTCCAGGATACAGTTTAAGCAGCCGTTATTGCCAATCACGCGTCCGTGATGCAGGAGGAAAAAAAAACAAAACTTTTTCTCCTTATCTGCAATGGCTGCCTGGTTGATCCGGCTACGGGAGCCACGTTGGGCCAAATTCAGCAGGAACTTTAGAGCTACGCGTTTCGTCGAATCATCGACTTCCTCAGGCTCATATTCTGACGTGGAGGGGGTCTCTGAGTTTTATAAACCCCCTGTGTAATCAAAGTCTAATTGGGGCGGGCTGTGTTTAATAAAGCCCTAATTACAAAGTTTTTTTTTTTTTGTTTTTTTTTTTTTTTTTTTTTATCAACGAGATTTACATAATTCATGTTCTGTAATCACACTGTCTTGCCTTTTAGAATTGGTTTAAGTTAAAACATTCTTGTATACTTAAATTAATATCCCTAACCATCAGGGGTTAATAGATGACTGCAATAAAATACATACTTGTTGATTATTTAATGAGATAATTTTATCAGAGTATTGTCAAATTTATTTGTAAACTTCACACACATTTAAACAATTTTATACAAATTCTACTAAAATTAAAATTCACAGGTATTTTGGTTTTAAGACCTCCAATGGGGTCCATCTAATCATATGTCAGAATTGGTCATCTGGTGATAATAGTTCAAAGTGTACTTGCTCCTTGAACCTGAACATTTAGATAAAAAATTCTTACCATGTAGATTTATAAACACATATAAATTAGTTAGAACATTTTGGCTATCAAAAGTGCCCAAATCCTTTAATATAAAAAGTAAATTACCCATCCCCGTCAGGGTTATACATTGGTTAAAAAACAATTATAAATGGATCATACGCAATATGTTCCATTTTAAAAATTAATCACTTTTGTAATAGTCGCACAAAATATTATTATCATTCTAAATCTAAAAGCTATGAACTAAAAATCTAAAAACAAGACTGACAACTAAAAACTAAAACTAAAAAGGGAACTGACGCTGGACAAAGAAAATCTAGGGAACTAAAGGGAGCTGTAACAGAATGGAACTGTAAATGAATGGAACTGTAAAAGAAGAAGGGGAGAGGGGAAATACAATCAAACCCACATCTAATCCAATTTTCTTATGGTTCTAGATAGGGGTAAAAAGTTCCTCCCTCATAACTCTATATAGTTTAATGAATGCCTCAGTAGCCCAGTAAAATTTAATTTAATTTATTCAATTGAAAGCGGCGATATCGAGGTCGACGTTGAGGCCTGAGGGGGACATGGATTTCAAACGGTATATCCAAAACGTCTCCCTCTGCCGTAAACGTCTCAATCTATCACCCCCCCTCCAATTCTCAGGGACCACTTCTAATCCCCTATAAAGTAGTCCTGAGGGGTCCCCCCCATGTTTCTGGATAAAATGAAGGGGCACACTATGGGTGGTCATTCCCCTTCTTATATTGCCCAAGTGTTCCAGTATGCGGGTCCTAAGACTTCTTATGGTCCGGCCCACATACTGGAGTCCACATGGGCATTGGAGCATATATACCACGTATTTGGTTTTGCATGTGATGAATTGTTTGGTCTTGAACCCCTCGTTTGTAACATTTGAGCTGAATTCTATTTTATCAGTCATCGCATGCTTACAGGCCTTGCATTCAAAACACTTAAAAAACCCCATCGGTTTAGGTAACCAGTTATTGTTTTTAATCTCAGTTTCCTTCCTGTATACGCTGGGCACTAATTTGTTTTTAATGTTCTCCGCCCTTCTGAAGATAACACGGGGTGTTTCTGGCAGATAGTCTTTTAATAGTGTATCTTTGCACAGCACGTGCCAATGTTTCATTAAAATCTTTTTAATATTATGGGCCTCGTTGTTATATCTTGTTATGAATGGAACGATGTTATTGGTGGTGTCTCTTTTTTGCTTGGGTACCATCAGTTCTTCTTTATTTAAATTCAGAGCTCTCATATGTGCTTCTGCAATTAAATCCTGTTTATACTGCCTTTCTTCGAATCTGGTTTCCAGAACTCCTGCTTGTTCTCTATATATCTCAACCTCTGAGCAGTTCCGTCTAATTCGTCTGAATTGTCCGAACGGAATATTCTTTAGCCATTTTTGATGGTGGCAACTGCTGTTTAGTAAAAAGTTATTAGCATCAACTTCCTTGAAATAGGTCTTGGTTTTGAGAATATTCTTCTCAATGTAGATGGTTAGGTCAAGGAAGTTGATGCTCTCTGTACTCATCTCTGATGTGAAACTCAGATTAACCTCATTGTTATTAATATAGGTCAAGAAGAGTTTAAGATTTTCCTCGCTCCCCTGCCAAATGATGAGCACATCATCGATGTATCTCTTCCAGAGGACCAGGTTTGCTCCGTATGGGTTTTCCGACCAGATGTTGGTCTCTTCCCAATGTGCCATGAAGGTGTTGGCATAGCTTGGAGCAAACCTGGTCCCCATAGCGGTCCCGCATTTTTGCAAGAACATGGACCCATCAAACCAAAATAGGTTATGAGACAGAATAAACCTTATTCCATCTAGTAGAAAACATTTTTGTTCCTGTGGGACTGATGGGTCTTTCTCCAGCGCAAATGCCACCGCTGCACACCCATCCTCATGCCGTATTGATGTGTACAAAGACGTCACATCACAGGTCACTAATATGTAGTCTTCTTGCCACTTAATTGTTGATAGTATGTTTAGTACTTCTAAAGTGTCCTTTAGATAGGCTTTTGCGCTAGTCGCATACTTCTGTAAGTATATGTCAACATATTCAGAGAAGTTCTGTGTCAGAGACCCGATACCCGATATAATGGGTCTACCTGGTGGTCTCTGACGGTTTTTGTGGATCTTGGGTAAAAAGTAGAACACTGGTTTTACTGGTTCAGATTTGAAAAGATAGTTGAACTCCTTTTCACCCAAGATCCCTACGTCCCTTGCTTCACTCAAAATCTGTTTTAGTTCCTCCTGGTATGCCTTTGAAGGATCTTGTGTCAACCTCTCGTAGGTTGTCTCATCACCTAGAATACGGAGACACTCAAAGAGGTAATAACTGGTGTCCATAATAACGACACCACCCCCTTTGTCTGCTGATTTAATTGTAATGCTAGTGTCTTCGCTGAGTGTTTTTAGAGCTTGCTTTTCCTCCTTTGTTAAATTTTCTCTATGCTTACCCTTTTTGGATGCAAGTTTTTCAAAATCGTCCATAACAAGTTTGTTAAACACCTCCAGATATTGCCCTTTGCAATGGGCTGGATAGAAGTTCGATTTATTCTTAAGGTTAGAGTGTATGAACACATCCTTGGGGGTAGCTACAATTTCTGATTCCTTCGTTGATTGATCTTGGCTACACCCTGGGGAACTTTTATTTATAAAAAATCTTTTTATCGTTAATTGCCGTAAATATTTTTGTGCATCGATAAAAAGATCGAAGCCACTAGGCCCCCGTGTAGGCGCAAAATTAAGTCCCTTCGCGAGTACCTGTGTTTGCACTTTGTCTAATGTTTTTGAACTTAAGTTAAAAACACCTTTTAGCGTGCTGCTTTCTTGCTCCCTACATTTTCTTCTTCCTCTCTTCCCTCTCTGTCTCTTTTCCTTCCTTTCCCTTCCGGTGTCTTCGGTACCCCTGGGTCGTCCAGGCAAGAGAACCTGTTTTTTATCTCCACTGTTCCCTGTGGTGCCTGTTCTAAAAAAGAAACCCCAGCTCTGGGGCCTTCTGTGCGTTCCCAAATAGGGTTACTGGGTTCCTCATATTTGGTTCTCATTTCCCTGTGATCTCTTTCTTCTCTCCTATTCTCATACCTTTCCCTCGACAGTACCTCTCTGGAACGTCTTGGTGATCTTTCTCTCCTCGGTGAACGATCCCGCCTTACTGAACGGTCTCGCCTTGGGGAACGTTCCCATCTATAGCTACGGTCATCTCTGGTATACCTGTTATCTCTGTTATATGAATAATGGTCGCCTCCTCCCCTGCTATAGTAATTGGGATATCTTCTTTCTGTCCCCCCTGTGTGATCTTTATCATACCTTGAGGAACCCCCTTTTTTGTAGGTGTTCGCGGGATATTTCTCCCTCCGTCTATCTTCATGCTGATACCTAGACGTGGGTTTTTTATCATGAACATTCCCGCTACTATCTCCTGTTATGTCTTTTCTAGGTTTTATAGTTACAGGTTTGGCGGGACTTTTGTTAGTATCTAGAGGTTTAGGGGGTACTTTTTTGTCTCTACCTAACGTTGAGTTACTTCTATCCCTCTTATTCGGTTCCCTTGTCATCGATTTATCTCATTTTCTTTGCTTTCCCTCCTTGTAATCCTCCTCGTCCCTTGCAAATTTTTTATTTTTATTTATAAGGACACTTCTTTCTAATGAATCCAATTCTGCGGAGAGTTTACTATTCAGGGTATTAAAGCTGGGACAATTCATAAGGGGCTCCAAAACGGCCTTAATCTGATTTATTTCTTTGTCTAACCTTTCCAGAGTTAACTCATGATGGGATATGAGCAACTTCATTAACTCTATACTGCAAGTGTCTTGTATTTTCTCCCACATGCAGGCATACTCTATTTCTGTGAGTTCAAATGAGGAAGGTTTAGAGACTCTGAGACCTCTAGGGATCCTTGCAACCCTTAAATATTCTTCTAGATATGTTTTATCCAGAAGGATACGTACTTCTTTTTTCATTATTTTATCTAATTTCTCGAATTCAGCTTTAACTATGTCAGAGGTATTGATTTCTTCTTTGACGCTTAATTTACTCTCTATATCATTAGATCTCAGTGCCCTTTTTACGAACACACTTTGTGTAATGACAATTGGTGTGCTGTCTATGGGGGTGGTTGATTCTTCCTCCACCTCCATATCAGCCATGTTCATAAATATTAAGCTATAAGGTGGCAGCCAACGGTGATGGATATAACAGAGAGACAATAGGAAAAAACCTGGCGCTTACCTTAAGCTTAATATATGAGGTGTGCTTACAATGTGGCAGTAAGTTAGACCACGGCTCTATGACAGATGCTTTGAGCCAGCATGGAGTTCCCCTCTGCTGCAACCCCAGGGAAGGGTTAATCCGGAACCCTTTTAAAGATATAGAGACATACAAGCAATGGGGGAGCGTGGGATTAGAAAAACATTTGACAATAAAAAACAATAAAATACAATAAAATTAATGTGGTTACAACAATATTGCTGGGGGTTGGTGAAAATATTAAATACACTTACACGGCCATGTGCAAGCGGACACGGTAATGTGGTTTCTTTAAGCAATTCCAGTCACTCCCAACAACAGGTAATGGTGGTTTAGAGGGTTTTGAAATAAATATATAAATATATCTGTACTCACACGGCCATGTGTGAGTCCTTGCAGGAAATTGGTAACTTTGGGGTTAAATTAACCCATCTGCATCTCCCCCCAGTGTAGACTCTTCTTTGTTTGCAACCAACGTGGGATTCTAACTCCAGTCTTGGGCATCAGATGGGGACTCTCCCCAGTGGTGGTAGTAGGGGGGGGAGTAGGTAGAGAAAGTGAGGCACGTTGTCAGTGGGGTTTAAAACACATTTATTAGTTTTAAAAGCAATTGGTACAACAAGACTCACATACATACATAGTGGTTGGACCCCTGGCCTCCTCGTGCAGTCCAGGATACAGTTTAAGCAGCCGTTATTGCCAATCACGCGTCCGTGATGCAGGAGGAAAAAAAACAAAACTTTTTCTCCTTATCTGCAATGGCTGCCTGGTTGATCCGGCTACGGGAGCCACGTTGGGCCAAATTCAGCAGGAACTTTAGAGCTACGCGTTTCGTCGAATCATCGACTTCCTCAGGCTCATATTCTGACGTGGAGGGGGTCTCTGAGTTTTATAAACCCCCTGTGTAATCAAAGTCTAATTGGGGCGGGCTGTGTTTAATAAAGCCCTAATTACAAAGTTTTTTTTTTTTTGTTTATTGTCAAATGTTTTTCTAATCCCACGCTCCCCCATTGCTTGTATGTCTCTATATCTTTAAAAGGGTTCCGGATTAACCCTTCCCTGGGGTTGCAGCAGAGGGGAACTCCATGCTGGCTCAAAGCATCTGTCATAGAGCCGTGGTCTAACTTACTGCCACATTGTAAGCACACCTCATATATTAAGCTTAAGGTAAGCGCCAGGTTTTTTCCTATTGTCTCTCTGTTATATCCATCACCGTTGGCTGCCACCTTATAGCTTAATATTTATGAACATGGCTGATATGGAGGTGGAGGAAGAATCAACCACCCCCATAGACAGCACACCAATTGTCATTACACAAAGTGTGTTCGTAAAAAGGGCACTGAGATCTAATGATATAGAGAGTAAATTAAGCGTCAAAGAAGAAATCAATACCTCTGACATAGTTAAAGCTGAATTCGAGAAATTAGATAAAATAATGAAAAAAGAAGTACGTATCCTTCTGGATAAAACATATCTAGAAGAATATTTAAGGGTTGCAAGGATCCCTAGAGGTCTCAGAGTCTCTAAACCTTCCTCATTTGAACTCACAGAAATAGAGTATGCCTGCATGTGGGAGAAAATACAAGACACTTGCAGTATAGAGTTAATGAAGTTGCTCATATCCCATCATGAGTTAACTCTGGAAAGGTTAGACAAAGAAATAAATCAGATTAAGGCCGTTTTGGAGCCCCTTATGAATTGTCCCAGCTTTAATACCCTGAATAGTAAACTCTCCGCAGAATTGGATTCATTAGAAAGAAGTGTCCTTATAAATAAAAATAAAAAATTTGCAAGGGACGAGGAGGATTACAAGGAGGGAAAGCAAAGAAAATGAGATAAATCGATGACAAGGGAACCGAATAAGAGGGATAGAAGTAACTCAACGTTAGGTAGAGACAAAAAAGTACCCCCTAAACCTCTAGATACTAACAAAAGTCCCGCCAAACCTGTAACTATAAAACCTAGAAAAGACATAACAGGAGATAGTAGCGGGAATGTTCATGATAAAAAACCCACGTCTAGGTATCAGCATGAAGATAGACGGAGGGAGAAATATCCCGCGAACACCTACAAAAAAGGGGGTTCCTCAAGGTATGATAAAGATCACACAGGGGGGACAGAAAGAAGATATCCCAATTACTATAGCAGGGGAGGAGGCGACCATTATTCATATAACAGAGATAACAGGTATACCAGAGATGACCGTAGCTATAGATGGGAACGTTCCCCAAGGCGAGACCGTTCAGTAAGGCGGGATCGTTCACCGAGGAGAGAAAGATCACCAAGACGTTCCAGAGAGGTACTGTCGAGGGAAAGGTATGAGAATAGGAGAGAAGAAAGAGATCACAGGGAAATGAGAACCAAATATGAGGAACCCAGTAACCCTATTTGGGAACGCACAGAAGGCCCCAGAGCTGGGGTTTCTTTTTTAGAACAGGCACCACAGGGAACAGTGGAGATAAAAAACAGGTTCTCTTGCCTGGACGACCCAGGGGTACCGAAGACACCGGAAGGGAAAGGAAGGAAAAGAGACAGAGAGGGAAGAGAGGAAGAAGAAAATGTAGGGAGCAAGAAAGCAGCACGCTAAAAGGTGTTTTTAACTTAAGTTCAAAAACATTAGACAAAGTGCAAACACAGGTACTCGCGAAGGGACTTAATTTTGCGCCTACACGGGGGCCTAGTGGCTTCGATCTTTTTATCGATGCACAAAAATATTTACGGCAATTAACGATAAAAAGATTTTTTATAAATAAAAGTACCCCAGGGTGTAGCCAAGATCAATCAACGAAGGAATCAGAAATTGTAGCTACCCCCAAGGATGTGTTCATACACTCTAACCTTAAGAATAAATCGAACTTCTATCCAGCCCATTGCAAAGGGCAATATCTGGAGGTGTTTAACAAACTTGTTATGGACGATTTTGAAAAACTTGCATCCAAAAAGGGTAAGCATAGAGAAAATTTAACAAAGGAGGAAAAGCAAGCTCTAAAAACACTCAGCGAAGACACTAGCATTACAATTAAATCAGCAGACAAAGGGGGTGGTGTCGTTATTATGGACACCAGTTATTACCTCTTTGAGTGTCTCCGTATTCTAGGTGATGAGACAACCTACGAGAGGTTGACACAAGATCCTTCAAAGGCATACCAGGAGGAACTAAAACAGATTTTGAGTGAAGCAAGGGACGTAGGGATCTTGGGTGAAAAGGAGTTCAACTATCTTTTCAAATCTGAACCAGTAAAACCAGTGTTCTACTTTTTACCCAAGATCCACAAAAACCGTCAGAGACCACCAGGTAGACCCATTATATCGGGTATCGGGTCTCTGACACAGAACTTCTCTGAATATGTTGACATATACTTACAGAAGTATGCGACTAGCGCAAAAGCCTATCTAAAGGACACTTTAGAAGTCCTAAACATACTATCAACAATTAAGTGGCAAGAAGACTACATATTAGTGACCTGTGATGTGACGTCTTTGTACACATCAATACGGCATGAGGATGGGTGTGCAGCGGTGGCATTTGCGCTGGAGAAAGACCCATCAGTCCCACAGGAACAAAAATGTTTTCTACTAGATGGAATAAGGTTTATTCTGTCTCATAACCTATTTTGGTTTGATGGGTCCATGTTCTTGCAAAAATGCGGGACCGCTATGGGGACCAGGTTTGCTCCAAGCTATGCCAACACCTTCATGGCACATTGGGAAGAGACCAACATCTGGTCGGAAAACCCATACGGAGCAAACCTGGTCCTCTGGAAGAGATACATCGATGATGTGCTCATCATTTGGCAGGGGAGCGAGGAAAATCTTAAACTCTTCTTGACCTATATTAATAACAATGAGGTTAATCTGAGTTTCACATCAGAGATGAGTACAGAGAGCATCAACTTCCTTGACCTAACCATCTACATTGAGAAGAATATTCTCAAAACCAAGACCTATTTCAAGGAAGTTGATGCTAATAACTTTTTACTAAACAGCAGTTGCCACCATCAAAAATGGCTAAAGAATATTCCGTTCGGACAATTCAGACGAATTAGACGGAACTGCTCAGAGGTTGAGATATATAGAGAACAAGCAGGAGTTCTGGAAACCAGATTCGAAGAAAGGCAGTATAAACAGGATTTAATTGCAGAAGCACATATGAGAGCTCTGAATTTAAATAAAGAAGAACTGATGGTACCCAAGCAAAAAAGAGACACCACCAATAACATCGTTCCATTCATAACAAGATATAACAACGAGGCCCATAATATTAAAAAGATTTTAATGAAACATTGGCACGTGCTGTGCAAAGATACACTATTAAAAGACTATCTGCCAGAAACACCCCGTGTTATCTTCAGAAGGGCGGAGAACATTAAAAACAAATTAGTGCCCAGCGTATACAGGAAGGAAACTGAGATTAAAAACAATAACTGGTTACCTAAACCGATGGGGTTTTTTAAGTGTTTTGAATGCAAGGCCTGTAAGCATGCGATGACTGATAAAATAGAATTCAGCTCAAATGTTACAAACGAGGGGTTCAAGACCAAACAATTCATCACATGCAAAACCAAATACGTGGTATATATGCTCCAATGCCCATGTGGACTCCAGTATGTGGGCCGGACCATAAGAAGTCTTAGGACCCGCATACTGGAACACTTGGGCAATATAAGAAGGGGAATGACCACCCATAGTGTGCCCCTTCATTTTATCCAGAAACATGGGGGGGACCCCTCAGGACTACTTTATAGGGGATTAGAAGTGGTCCCTGAGAATTGGAGGGGGGGTGATAGATTGAGACGTTTACGGCAGAGGGAGACGTTTTGGATATACCGTTTGAAATCCATGTCCCCCTCAGGCCTCAACGTCGACCTCGATATCGCCGCTTTCAATTGAATAAATTAAATTAAATTTTACTGGGCTACTGAGGCATTCATTAAACTATATAGAGTTATGAGGGAGGAACTTTTTACCCCTATCTAGAACCATAAGAAAATTGGATTAGATGTGGGTTTGATTGTATTTCCCCTCTCCCCTTCTTCTTTTACAGTTCCATTCATTTACAGTTCCATTCTGTTACAGCTCCCTTTAGTTCCCTAGATTTTCTTTGTCCAGCGTCAGTTCCCTTTTTAGTTTTAGTTTTTAGTTGTCAGTCTTGTTTTTAGATTTTTAGTTCATAGCTTTTAGATTTAGAATGATAATAATATTTTGTGCGACTATTACAAAAGTGATTAATTTTTAAAATGGAACATATTGCGTATGATCCATTTATAATTGTTTTTTAACCAATGTATAACCCTGACGGGGATGGGTAATTTACTTTTTATATTAAAGGATTTGGGCACTTTTGATAGCCAAAATGTTCTAACTAATTTATATGTGTTTATAAATCTACATGGTAAGAATTTTTTATCTAAATGTTCAGGTTCAAGGAGCAAGTACACTTTGAACTATTATCACCAGATGACCAATTCTGACATATGATTAGATGGACCCCATTGGAGGTCTTAAAACCAAAATACCTGTGAATTTTAATTTTAGTAGAATTTGTATAAAATTGTTTAAATGTGTGTGAAGTTTACAAATAAATTTGACAATACTCTGATAAAATTATCTCATTAAATAATCAACAAGTATGTATTTTATTGCAGTCATCTATTAACCCCTGATGGTTAGGGATATTAATTTAAGTATACAAGAATGTTTTAACTTAAACCAATTCTAAAAGGCAAGACAGTGTGATTACAGAACATGAATTATGTAAATCTCGTTGATAAAAAAAAAAAAAACAAAAAAAAAAAAAACAAAAACAAAAAAAAAAAAACTTTGTAATTAGGGCTTTATTAAACACAGCCCGCCCCAATTAGACTTTGATTACACAGGGGGTTTATAAAACTCAGAGACCCCCTCCACGTCAGAATATGAGCCTGAGGAAGTCGATGATTCGACGAAACGCGTAGCTCTAAAGTTCCTGCTGAATTTGGCCCAACGTGGCTCCCGTAGCCGGATCAACCAGGCAGCCATTGCAGATAAGGAGAAAAAGTTTTGTTTTTTTTCCTCCTGCATCACGGACGCGTGATTGGCAATAACGGCTGCTTAAACTGTATCCTGGACTGCACGAGGAGGCCAGGGGTCCAACCACTATGTATGTATGTGAGTCTTGTTGTACCAATTGCTTTTAAAACTAATAAATGTGTTTTAAACCCCACTGACAACGTGCCTCACTTTCTCTACCTACTCCCCCCCCTACTACCACCACTGGGGAGAGTCCCCATCTGATGCCCAAGACTGGAGTTAGAATCCCACGTTGGTTGCAAACAAAGAAGAGTCTACACTGGGGGGAGATGCAGATGGGTTAATTTAACCCCAAAGTTACCAATTTCCTGCAAGGACTCACACATGGCCGTGTGAGTACAGATATATTTATATATTTATTTCAAAACCCTCTAAACCACCATTACCTGTTGTTGGGAGTGACTGGAATTGCTTAAAGAAACCACATTACCGTGTCCGCTTGCACATGGCCGTGTAAGTGTATTTAATATTTTCACCAACCCCCAGCAATATTGTTGTAACCACATTAATTTTATTGTATTTTATTGTTTTTTATTGTCAAAAGTTTTTCTAATCCCACGCTCCCCCATTGCTTGTACGCACATGGGTGAGTGCTATATGTATTTAATGTCTTTATTGTTGTGTATGTATTTTAAATGGACAACTGCACTATTATCCATTTGTGGATAATAGTAATGTTGCCCATTACTGTATTGTATGTTGTGTATTGCTGCTATGTTTATTGGGGGCATTTGTCCCCAATAAACATGCTATTATGCGTTAACCCCTTCATTACCTTAGCGGCTATCCGCTATGGTAATGAAGCAGCATAATGTATTTTAATAATATTGTGCGGGAGCAGGGGGCCCCCTGAGCTGAACCGCATTTATTTGTGGCTCAGAGACCCCCTGCTTCCCGAGTTAAAGGCCCCGGTTTGGGGCATCGGTTACAGTGTGGACGCCATGTTTGTTGCAGGCACGTAGCGTATTGGACGCTATAAACATGGCGGCTACATTGCCCATCCGATCACACATACCGGGGCCTGTAACTCGGGAAGCAGGGGGTCCCTGGTCCACAAAGTGATGCGGTTCAGCTCGGGGGACCCCCTGCTCACTGTACAGTATTATTAAATAAATATTCATGCTGCTTCGCTACCGTAGCAGATACCCTGTAAGGTAAGGAACGAGTCTTTATTGATGTGTGTGTTTTATTCATAGTGTAGATGTGTAGAGGGTCTCCGGAGCAGAAACGTTTTTGTTTTAGGTCCGGGTACCCCCTGCTCCCCGAGATACAGGCCCCTTTATGGGGTGCCGGTATCCCTCTGCTTTGTTTACATGCCGCGGTCACGTGATCGGGATCTTTAAATGCAGAGGGATACCGGCACCTCATAAAGGGGGCTGTATCTCGGGGAGCAGGGGGTCCCCCGACCTGAAACCAATGCAGTTCAGCTCCGGAGACCCCCTGCACATGTACACTATGAATAAAAGTTGTTTTAAAAATAATTTTAATTATGCTGATGTTTGCGCCGAGAGAGCAGCGGATCTCTCTCGGCTGCAAACACAACTCGGCAGGGGACGGCTTCTCGGCAGTTTCTCGCCAGGCAGCTGTCCCACCACCGGTTACACGCCATTTCATCAAATGGTGGTGGCTAATTAATTCGCCAGGGATTCGCCCGTTACAGCATACAGACAGTTTAACTCGCCAAAAACATGGCTAATTGCTAAACTGGCTAATGCATTTTTCCGCCGCTTACTGCATGAACCCCTTTGTCTTCAGGAATCTCGGTACACCTATACCTATATATCAATTTCCATTGCCTGCAATTCAGTTTCATGTGCCAGGATTTTTCCCACAATATATCTCTTTTTAGGGGGTAAGAGACCTCTTCCTACCCAGGCTGCAGAACATCAACAGTGAATAATTTATTGCGCAAGGTTAGTTGTCACATTTATACTTTTGGGTAAGTAACACTTTATTCACAGTCACATTTTTTGTAGAGATCACACATTAGCGCTTTGAATTTTTTTGTAGTGGCGTAGGAAAGATAAGAATTCTCGTGTCTGATCCAAAAACGCACCTCTGTTGACTTCTGATTTTCATATTTCTTTGCTAAGATTTATGCACTATTCTTCTCCCATTAAAACAACACATGCCCACCCCTGTCGTAAATCAGCTACTCGGTTGACATTTACAACTTGAAAGAAAAAAACAACCTTTCTTGATATTTAAAATCTCACTCAATATATAAAAGGTTTCATAACTTTATTTCTATAATTCGTAGGCAGACATGAGTCATATCAATAGGTTCAGTCGAGTTTGCTGAATGTAAAAATACTCATCTGTATTTTACTAATACTCCAAAACATCTAGTGTTTGGCTTTATTGCATCCGTCTCCTTTAAACAATTACAAATATCTAAACGTTATTCATCAGAGTATCTAGTCCAGAGTATTCAGAGTCAGGCTCAGGATTCTATATTTCATATCTTTTGAATGGTCGGGTTAGTCACGCCCCTTGGCCCTCTATAGAACCCTTCCAGGAATGCTTTGAATGTATCTTTAAAAGTGTCCGGTTTTCTTGAGTGTCAGAAGAGCTATAATTTAATCCCATCTCGAGCAAACCAGACACCCTTATCTCTAGATTCTAACAACCCTATACAACCCAGACCTGACTGGACAGGACATAAAAACAATTTATGTATTTTTAATACAATTTCTAAACAACGTTAACCCCTGAAGTTCCAGATTGATTAGAATACTTAATATCTCCCGCCATTTATATTACAAGGGGCCTAAATCCTTCATTTACATTACGGTGTTTGTTTACCTGTCAGCAGAACACAGCGTCCTCTAATGTATTGAAGTGGAACTTTGACAAACATATTGAACCTTGGAAAAATGAATACAAACTTAATTAGATTTGTCAGTCGTGTGGCAGTTCTCATTTGCCAACCCCTTTGTCTAGAAAGACCTTAAAAACAAATAGTTTCTGTAAAACAAATGACATTATCTTGGCACTTTTTTTTTTATTTTATTTTTTTACCTTTCACTGAAAATTATAGTTTTAAGTGTGAGAATATTCAGTGTAATATTATTACACTTTGAAGAGCTGCGTGTGATAATTTAATTGCGCACATCATTTCGTGAGAAAACATACCTTACACCTAGGCTTGTCTATTACCTGTTATTTTTTTAAGTATTGTATTATAAATCTTGACCTCCCATTTTGAAATACTGTAGTATTTTTGCACTGAAAGAAAAAGTTATATTAATGTAAGATTATTACCCAAAATCCATTTGCAGGAACCCAATCCAGTATCTTTCGTTTTGCTGAATATTATGTTTTATGGCTTAATGAAGCATATTGGAGGGAGTGTTTATACGTCAAACACTTTAATCATAGAACTCAGATTGAAGTGTTTATTTGGGCAACAGTAAGGATTAATATAATCTACTCTTATTGTGGATGTCACTCAATTAACAGATATAGCGTCATTTATTGGCGCATTTGTCTGGCGGTTAGAGTATGCACTCCCGATAATTTTTGGGCTGCTCGCATCTTACCCGCGAATGTGTTGTAGCTGGGAAAATGATAGTAGGTGCTAGTGTGCTAGTGTCTTCAAATCTAAATGCAATTTAACCCGTCGCTTATTCCCATTCATTTCGTACGATACGATATGATATGATGTGATATATTTTAATGTATTTATATGTAACTCACCACTTATTCCCCTAAAAACATCAGATGACACAAAAGTATTTTAAAATATGAAATAATTTTTTTCCCTCCTCAAATTGATGGGAATCGCAATCTTCCCCCTTTGAGCCGTCAAAGTTCACTTGTTTGCACCACTGGGAATACTGCTCAAAACTGCCATGGGGGTCTATGCTATAAGCCTACTGCTATTCAGTAAGCCTTGATAAGTGGCCAATAAAAGGCTTTTTCTGCATTTTTTTTCTCAAAAAAAAAACCCACCAGGCGTGCCGCGATAAGCCACTTATCAGCAGGTTTTCACATTTGTGCAATTCTAGTAGCTTCGAGTAGGTTATGGGGCTAATCGAGGCTCTAGAATTGTGATTTCCTCTCAAAATCCTCCCACCAGGAAAAGTTGGCGTGAAGGTGGTGAGTACATGCCGATAAGGCGGCGAGAGAGGATTTAGAAAAAAATGCATTTTTCCTGCCTCATATTGATGCCGGGATTCTCCAGAGCTGATACCCATTAATTTCAGCACCGGAGGCCCCAAGCATGCATCCCATGCAATAAAAATGCATTTACAAGTAACTTCATTACATTAGCGGCTAACCGCTAAAGCAATGAAGGGGTAAACTACAGGTGCCAGGTTTATTGTGGGTAGCAGGGGTGGGTGAAGGTTGTATTTGGCCCTTGGTGGGTGTTTAGGCCTTGCGGGGGGGAAGGCGGTTGCATGTGGAGTTAACCCCCCTCGCTACCCCACGGTGGGCCTAAACATCCATCCTTAACGCAGCTGCCAGAATCACTCTACTCTTTCCTAAATCTGTCTCAGTGTCTCCCCTGCTGAAATCACTCTCCTGGCTTCCGATCAAATCCCGTATCACACACTCAATTCTCTTCCTCACTTTTAAAGCTTTACAATCTTCTACTCCTCCTTACATCTCAGCCCTAATTTCTCTCTATGCACCATCCCGACTCTTGCATTCTGCTCAAGGATGTTTTCTCTCTACCCCTTTTGTATCTAAAGCCCTCACCCGCCTTAAACCTTTCTCACTGACTGCCCCACACCTCTGGAATGCCCTTCCCCTCAATACCCAACTAGCACCCTCTCTATCCACCTTTAAGAACTACCTTAAGACACACTTGCTTAAAAAAGCATATGAGCACCACTGTGGCTAATACTATACACGATACATAAAGCTTGGCCCCTGAAGAAGTCACATGTTAGTGACGAAACTAGTTGGGACGAGGTGGTGACGTCAGCACGCACGGCGTTAGAGAGGAGTTCCTTGTACCTGAAGGGAAACTCGGCTACACACGCTGTACACGCGGTCTGTGTCCGGAGTCTACATATGACCGGAGGACTGGCACTTATGTGCTGAGGGACTGGCTGATTAAGCATAGCATTGCGGATGTGCCACAGGAGTTTCAAACGGCTGTACTTTACCCAGGCAGAGTATAATTATTGGACCCCTCCAACCCAGCTGACGAACCCCTTAGAGATTTTCTCAAATGTTCATTGTTTTTTTTATATCTTGTAAGTGTGATTCCTAGGGACTGCGTGTCATATTAAATGGACTTTATTTTTATACAGATAAACACTATGGAGCCTTCGCTTTACTTTGTTTTTTTTCTGTAGGTTCTATTGTGGGAGGCTATACCACATCAAAGGTACTGCAACGAGCCAATAGCAATCTGGTGGTCTGGATTCCTTTCAACTTTTATTACATTCTCAGTGGATCCTGATGGATTTCATTAGTGTGAACTTTGAGTGACCTTAATATCCAATGGTTCATATGATCACTGTTTTTTATATATTGGTTATACTATATGTAGCCCCGGTGTCCTCTGGCTCCCAAAGACCCCTTCTCTGGTCAGCCGAGCGGTCGCGGGTCCCGCTGGAGCCAGCGACGGGCCCGCCAGCTGCTCGCAAAGGTGGGGGCCAGTGCAGGGAGCGCTCGGCGTCCCTGGAGCCTCGGCGGCGTACCCGGCTAGTGGGGGCCGCCATGACGGGTTGCGCGAGTGTGCGCGTGATCGCGCATGCGCAGGACTAGCCAGAAAGTTGTGGCGGCCATTAGGGACTCGCGCATGTGCAGGGCAAGTGCACACGCGGCCCCAATGCCAAGACAGCCTCCCCAGGACTACAACTCCCATGGGGCATAGCGAGGCAGGCATCCTTTGCGAAGCTCCGTTGCAGGTCCGAGCACTGGTGTGCTCGGCAGGTAACACTCATCAACACGTGCACCAACGATCCTACATATTATTATTTCGGGACTAGTGGCTGCGCAGTCACACATATCCTATCCCTTTAAGGGTGCGGACATATTGTGTGGGGGTTATTGGACACGGGGTGGGATCACCTGGTGTAGGGGGTAGTGTCCTGCGAGACGCATTAGTTAGTGTCTCCTCTAGACAGGGACACATGTTGATCTGTTGATGTTATATGCAAAAGTACATTTCCTATGCTCAAAAGTAAAGGTATTGGTTGTTATACATACTGTGTGCCGAGTGATATATATTGTCCTGCGAGGAACCACTCCCCCTTTGGTGGGAGCCATCGCAGGTGGAGACGCTGCACCGAGTACAGGGTTACTCATAATATACTTGCCCCAGGTTCCCCGTGGCGGAAGCTCAGCCCTCCTGTGAGCCTAACAAGTAAAGTACCACACCCGGTAACAGTAGGTTCTCCACACTCACACTATATATGCGATTGGGTGGGGGAATACCCGTTACATATAAATTATATTTAGTACACATCAGTCTTACTATTTTATTACCACATTAATAATTAATATTTCACTTATATTTCACTTAAGTCAGCACGTCCATATTTATTATATTCATTTTATAGCGCTACTTTTTGTGTGTGTCTTGTGTATGTATATATATATATATATATATATATATATATATATATATATATATATATATATATACAAGAAAAAAGACTGCGCCTATCAGTATGAATGAATATATGATAATTAGAGCCCCTAGCATATGGGATAATAAATGAAAACTATGATGTGACAACCAAAAAAGAGAGAATATAATGTGTCCTAATAATGTGCATAAATTAAGTAATGCTAGTGTATATATAAATAATAAATATATAATGTGTAGTTTGTGACCATGTGAATAAATAATGTGACCACCAAATGTATATATATGTAACGGGTTTTCCCCCCCCCCAATCTCACATTGGCCCGGGTAGTATAACCAGTCCCCATTACATGTTCGTGTCTGGTGGTGCACCTGCAAGCAACAGGACTCCTGAGTCTCCCGCTTGGTGTTATAGAGGATGGTAGCAGGACAGGTATCTGAGGTAGTGGTTACGAGTCCAACTTACTTCATGTGCAGCGCCTCCACCTCATCAGGATCTATGCTTCCGCAGGGAGATGGTCCTGGTGAGGAACTCCTTCTCGGTGGTGACCGCCACTGCAGAGTAATCTCACACTCACACAGCGGGGGTTTCTTTGAACATGGCATATTTATTGTAGGTTGGGATGTAGCAGACTGCCCCATGCAGCTGCCGGCTCTAGCCGCACATCTCTCTGTGCTGTCCCTTTGCCAGGTACGCCCTCCCGTCTTGACGTGGGTTTCCCTTTCTCCTAGGGAGATCACCACTGCGCCAGGTCCCTGGACACAGTGTGACTTAGACAGACTTAATTGGTCACTCTGCTCCCGCTAGTTGCAGTACTAGGGTCACAAAAGTCTTCCTCCAATCCTTTATGCCGTAGCATACATTTTACCAGCTGCTTCACACAACTGCTGGCTAACCCAAACTAACTGACAGTGCTGTGCCCTTTATACCTCAGGGGGCAGGAGCATCTCTGATGTCACTATCCAGGGACTCAGAGCATACAGCCACTCCCTGCCTTACACAGGGCACCACACCAGGGTATGAGGGAAAACCTCCATAACTACTGTTGGCAGGCCTGTACTTACCAGGACTTACTGTCAACAGGGAAGATGTACGCAGTCATTATTATGCATGGCTACATACTCCCCCTGGTTAATACCCACCGTCCCGGCTGGGACCTAAATTTGGTGTACCTTGCGCCAGGAAACACTGCAAAAGAACACACAAATAACATGGCAAACATCATCATATTGACATAATAATGCAAGCCCATCTCACTCCTGACCAGCAGGGAGCGCTAAAGAAAAATCAGACCACTCTAATTTGGCACTCAATAGTAATGTCGAGGATTTGGCTTCTTCACCTGCCGCCCCGCGGCATCATGCACAGTCACGCTGTATTCTCGTGGTATCCCTCGCTCATTGCAATACACCACTTTGTGCATGTACACACTGCGTCCTATCTTCCAAACCCGCATAAGTTGAGCTACCCTCTGCTCGGCCTGCATTCCTTTAATGGCTCCCCCTTTTTCTACGATATAATGCTGGATATCATTTTTAAGCCATCTCTCCCTATTCTCCTCTATCTCTCTCATTAGAGGTTCCGGGACATACGGGTAATCAAGCCCATGCGACCTTCTGTATTTTGCCGCAATAGCCCGTTCAGCTCGGCAAGACCTGGTCAAGCTACTTTTGCCAGCCGCCCCGGGCAGCACCCATGACAGGGGCTCATCGGTCTCTACCGGGTCATCCAACCCTGCGGACCCCTTTGGGATAATAAGGCCTGCTTGGATGCGATCCCACCTTACCCTTAGGGCCCTAAGGTATGCCTCGTCGTCAAAGTCACCGGCAGCCCACCAGTGATCAACCACCCCCTCCCTTTCTAGGATGAATCGGGTGCGGTCGAACCAGGCTACATACCCCTCATACAATGGGGCCCACCACCTAGTCTCCTTCCGTTCTTCAGAGCTAGTGTCCGTAGACTCCTCTATGGATTCCTCATCTGGCCCACCAGAAGATACCCCGGACGTATCCTCAGATCGCCCCACTTGGCTCTTACTCTGTGACCAGTGTCCGCCCTCAATACCCAGCGCGCTATAACTCTCGCTGGCCATCGACCCATGTCGAGAAATCCTCCCTCCACCCTCCGATCCATCATCAGACGTTCCCCAGTCCAGGCTTCCAGTCCATTCTTGGATAGGACCCCGGGAACCCCCTGACAATCCTAAGCTAGAACCGGACCCGAATGAAATAGTGACGGGGACAGGGGCTTTAGCTAGGGCCTTGGGGCTAACCTTGGGTGTGGACGGGGTTTGGGGACGGGACCGAACCGTAGGTATAGGCAGGGTTACGACCTGCTCCCCAGCAATACCTGTCTCGGCTTCGGTACAAAGTCTCTCTTTCTCACCAGCAGCTGGGTTTCTTGCTCTCCGGCTCGAACGCCCATCCCGTCTTGCAGGAGGTGAACGACTTCCGCTACTCGACCGCAGAGGCGCGATCATCTCCCACTCGATGCCGCTCTGGTCATCAGGAACCACCTCCGCACACGCACGTGCTGCGACGCCATCTTGGGTTGGATCCCCAATCGGGATCTCTTCCTCCACGAGGACATCTGGCAACGCCCGTCTGCTGCGCGATCCAGTCTGGCTCTGGACTCGCTCTTCCTTCTCCTCCACCCCTTGGGTCTGCGACAGGCACGGTGTCATCTTAGTACCTCGCAGGGTCGGGGTGGATCGACCTCCGTCCGATCCACTAGTCACCACGGCAGTGGGACTCCGGCGATCGGGTGGTCGTGGTACTGGAGACACTCGACTCCGTGTCTCCACACCACGAGGAATGGCATCCCTCCATGGCGTACCAATGGTATGACAGTCTCTTCTTATGACTGTCTTACTCGCCAGCATAGCACACTCCTCGTCCGAGGATTCCCCTTGACCCTTCGGCCGAGACATCCCAGTAGGAGACCGGCGATGGGCTCCTCGGTGATCACCTCTCCGATGGCTGGGTTTCTCCGTCGTGAGCACCGAACCTGACTCCGACTCCGCGGGACCGGCACTCTCCTTCCACAGGGCTCCCGACTGCTCATCGCTCGGCATCGGGATATTCCCTGCCACTCCTACCGCTTGCACCGGTACAAAAGTGGTCATGGGCCACATGTACTGTAGTCCACAGTGGGGGCATCGAGCCTCGCTGCCCACGGCTCCGCCCGGCAGTCGGCACTGCAGGCAAAGACATGCCACAGTCTCCACACCTTCCACACGGATGACCAGGAAGCCTCCTGGAGCCGAGTAGGGATGAGTAGAGATCAACGGACCCTGGTCCATCTTATCCGCACTTGCAGCCATATTCACCAGCGGAGGCACTCGTTTCAGAGGTCTGTACTGGTCAATAGCTCTTCGCAACTGAAGGGCAGGGGCGGTTTTGGCAACCCCTCCTCCTTCTTTCTCCATCGATATCTGGTGGAACTGCAAACCACTCCCCCTGGTTGAAACTAGGGGGATGTCTCGTAGACTTGTAGGCTGACCCAACACAGGTGCAGAGTGAGTCATAGTCCATGAGGGCGCGGCTCCAGCTTTCGCGCCAAACTCCCCCTCGGGGTGGAGTTTTCTCATTGGCGCCAATCCTGGCCAACAATTAGCAAACTGCAAAGTTGCAAGACTTTCTGCAGCATGCCCACGCGGTGTCCCGGGAACGCGGGAACCGCCATCTTGGTAAGTATTGTCCTTTTTCCCATTTGAGGTAGCATCTGGCTGTTTGTTAATTGGGGTATAACAAAGTCCATTGCGTTCCTCCCATCGGATAACACTGTCATGCTCATTATTCTCAGGGGTATCATCCCGAGAACAAAAACATGATAAACACGGCTCAGCCAACGCTTTCACGCCATTCCACAACAAACTCACAAAAGTCTCTTCTGTAGCTTGTTCGTCACCCACGCACAATTCATATGCGTGTTCTTCCGCTGAACGCAATCCTGGACCTTCTGCTCTATGCAGATCCTCCATTCCTACGGTTCTCTCTCTCCGCCATCCTGGACCTTCTGCTCTGTGCAGATCCTCCATTCCGACAGTTCTCTCTCGATCGTTGAACACCGGGTTCCTGTACATGGAGCTCCACTCTGCGGGGCAGCTACCACATACGTACAATAAACATGCCTTGTGCACCACCTTGTGTACCTAACGTAGATCTGACTCGTGTTTGCACTACCTCAGGCTAGGCTCACTCTTTCTGTATCTACTGTAACACGTTCCTCCAGTCTGTGCTCCTTGGTAAGTGATCTGGAATGGAGACTAGAGTACTCTGGCTCTTCCATGCAGTACTTTGGGCGTCGACCTACTTTTGGCTAGCCTAGTGCGGACCCTTCCAGAATTCCTGCCCTCAGTTACCAGTTTACCCATTCAGGCGTCCCCCGCTAGCGCTACCTCAAGGCGACTAGAACAGCAATAGCCCCCTGCTCCAGACTCACTAACCCCTTACGGATCCCAAGGCGTCTTTGCGGCATGCAGCTCCAGCATCTCCCTGACTACCCCTGGCTCCGTCCCACGCAGCACAAAGTGGCAGCAGACACTTTCCCTGTTTCCTAGCGTGTGCCTAGCAAAAGCCTGTCCTGTTAACAGGTATCTCAGCAGCGCCTCCAATTGTAACGGGTTTCCCCCCCCCAATCTCACATTGGCCCGGGTAGTGTAACCAGTCCCCATTACATGTTCGTGTCTGGTGGTGCACCTGCAAGCAACAGGACTCCTGAGTCTCCCGCTTGGTGTTATAGAGGATGGTAGCAGGACAGGTATCTGAGGTAGTGGTTACGAGTCCAACTTACTTCATGTGCAGCGCCTCCACCTCATCAGGATCTATGCTTCCGCAGGGAGATGGTCCTGGTGAGGAACTCCTTCTCGGTGGTGACCGCCACTGCAGAGTAATCTCACACTCACACAGCGGGGGTTTCTTTGAACATGGCATATTTATTGTAGGTTGGGATGTAGCAGACTGCCCCATGCAGCTGCCGGCTCTAGCCGCACATCTCTCCGTGCTGTCCCTTTGCCAGGTACGCCCTCCCGTCTTGACGTGGGTTTCCCTTTCTCCTAGGGAGATCACCACTGCGCCAGGTCCCTGGACACCGTGTGACTTAGACAGACTTAATTGGTCACTCTGCTCCCGCTAGTTGCAGCACTAGGGTCACAAAAGTCTTCCTCCAATCCTTTATGCCGTAGCATACATTTTACCAGCTGCTTCACACAACTGCTGGCTAACCCAAACTAACTGACAGTGCTGTGCCCTTTAAACCTCAGGGGGCAGGCGCATCTCTGATGTCACTATCCAGGGACTCAGAGCATACAGCCACTCCCTTCCTTACACAGGGCACCACACCAGGGTATGAGGGAAAACCTCCATAACTACTGTTGGCAGGCCTGTACTTACCAGGACTTACTGTCAACAGGGAAGATGTACGCAGTCATTATTATGCATGGCTACATATATATATATTTCTCTGCCTGGTAAGGAGCCTTTGATTATATTCATTCATATGGGACTAAGGGCCTCATGCAGAGAGCATAGAATTTTAAAATTGGCGAATTTCATAAAAAGTAGCTTTTTTGGAGAGTTTTATTCTCCATATGCAGAAAAGTGCGAATTCTGCTATGTTTAACATGGATGCGTGTGGCGAGTTTAAATTGGCGAGATGCGCGCTTCAGAAACGTGTAAATACAAATTCGCGCCTTTTTTTCCCCCTTTACTATAGGCGGTGAGCGCCATCTTGCCATCTTTTCCTGGCGCGGCAAAAATGCGAGAATCGCGCCATTTTCTTGGCGCGAACAGCCGCTACATGCCGTTCGCACCTCTCTGCATTCGGAGAGTTTTAAAAATGGCGAGATGGAGGTTCTCGCCAGCCGCGAGGTGAGTTTTAGCAATAGAAAAAACAAAATGGCGCGTTTTTCGTAACTCGCCGTTTTCTGCCGGTTTCTGCGCGAAATTGTACAAAAAATGGCGAATTTCGAAATAACGATGCTCTCTGCATGAGGCCCTATGCACCTGTCTTCATCTGTATTTGTGTGCCATCTGCTCTGTTACCTATATATATATATATATATATACTGGATATAAATATATATAGTGTGACATAGTCCAAAGATGTTAGGCAGCTTTCTGCCCCATTTTAGAGCAGAAAGTGCAGGAATAGTTACAAATGATCCGTTCCACAGCTTCCCATTACCTCAGGCAGCTGGATGGAAAATCCAGACCACAGATTACAATGGCTCTAGTTCTCCCTCACCTGCTCTTCTAATCACATGCACAGGTATTTAGAGCAGAGAGGTTTTGCATTTCACTCTCTCTCCTTGGAGCCTGGGGGCTGGGGGTGTCGCTACTCTCCTGCATCCAGTATCGAGGTTGACGGCCTCTCCACGTATGACAGTACCAGAGGATTTGCCTGGACACCATGAACAGATAAGACAAAACAAATGATTACTGCTGTTGCTAAAAGACTGTGCTGTATCTTGTGTCCCTAAATGAGAGAGCATTGTTTTAAGCTGGGGAACCAGTTTAGTTGGCCAGCAGCTGTTAGAGAGACTGATTCTGATGTGTAGTTAGATCCCTGAAAGGGATAGGATTTGCTTATATGATTTTGGTTTTATTTCTTGAAATAACAGTGTGGGAAATATTGTAACACTGAAATGTGTGAACTGCTGAATGAAAGTATCTGAGTACCTCTAACCTACACATGTTAAAGCTGCAGTACCTTACTTGGATGAAAATAAAGCAGGCAGAAGCCTGAGTTAAGCAGCATAATACTTTGCATGATCCTGTTTGTTGTATAATTAACCCTAGAAGACTGTGTCGGGAAGAACCCAGACAGACGTCAGCACTACAAAAGAGGGGCGTTTGTCACATATGGTGGAGAATGCGGGTCGACACTAAAAAGTCTGTGGGTTTGCAAATAAATGCGGGGGTTTAAAATGGCCGCCGAGCTGAACTAAAGTACAGATGCTATGAGTGAAGTCTGTCCCAATGTGTATATCAGTTGTGCTTCTAGCATACACAGAGAATGTGCGAAGTGTGGATGCAATAGCACCCTGAACCCAAACAGAAAACCAAAATGTTTTGCTGAAGAAGAAAAAAAAAAAAAAAAATTGCATCTAGCAAGTGCTGTTTGTAAAGCTAATGCATTTTGCTGAAGTGAGTGAATTTGCAGATAGAAAGTGCTGTATGCAAGTTGCTGAAGGGAGTGAAATTGCAGCTAGCAAATTGTTCCTGCCGGGTTTCTAAAATGGCCGACGTGAAATGTTTATTTTGTAATGTACATAATCATGAAAAACAGTGTCCCTTCAGGCCATACGATGATGATGATGATGATGACGACTCGTATGTGGCCCCTGGAGGAGAGCCGTACCCACAGATGAATTTAGTATGCTGGGCCTGTCATAAAGTAGGTCACATGGAAGATGTGTGCCCCAAAATTTTCAAAGACAAACAGCTGCAAAAGCAAGCAACGCCCTATGTGTGCAAGCAAGATGTGGAAGCTGATACCAGTGAGCGTGTGCCCAGTACCACTGATATCTCTGGAGCTAATAAAGCAAAAAGAAAGAAGAAGAAAAAGAAAACTGTCCCTCAAGTCACAGGGGAAGTGACCGAGCCACTTGAACCTGCGCTGTCAGGACATGCGTCAGAAAGGCGCCGAGATGTGCTGCAGACCGGAGTGATCGGTAGAATTGTCACGGGAACAGTGACAAAGGAAAAGGAGGAGCAGAGGGAAGCTGAATCCTTGAACCAGGATAAAGAGGCTTTGGTTTCTGCACTCCAAGCTGCCCGCCATAATTATGAAGTCCTGTGGCAGGATTTGGTGAAGGAGCGAGAATGTTGGAAGAAGGAGCAAGAATCTAACAATAAGGTGCGAGAAGCGAACGCCGAGTTACAGAGGTGTATACTTCCAGCTTTACAAGAGCACGAGGCTTTGAAGAAAACAGAGTCTCTCTTACGGAGTGAGCTGGAAGAGGTGACGACTAGTCTGGAAAAGGCCAACACCGTAATTGTCACCATGGATGAAAAACAGATTAAGTCTGACAAATTGATTGCTATCCTAAAACAGAGATACGGGAAGGCTCTACAAGAGGTTCATGCGCTCAGCACAGAGGTGCAACACTTGCGCCTGGAGGGCCACGGTCTGAACACAGAGCTGGGAATGTTGAAGCAAACCCATGAGAATACCCTGAGTAATTTAGAGACTGTAAAAAGAGAGAATGTAAGTCTGACACAGAAAAATTCAGACTTGACTGACCAGATCAGTGAAGGTGATGAGAAGCTTCACCAAGCAGAAAAAGTGGAGAAGCAATTGATCCAGGAAAAGTTAGAAATGCAGGAAGCACTGCAGAATACAGAATCAGCGGCGATCCAGGCGACACAAACTGCAGAGCTCCAAAAAATGGAGGCGCTGATGCAAACCCAGAGCAAGCACCAGATAGAGGTGAAGACCCTGAGGGAGGTCTGGCACGATCAGGTTGAAGAGCTGCAGAAGCAGATGGCTGAGCGCGAGATACAGTGCGCCAAGAGAGAGGAGATCTCCGTCCGTCAGGTGGTCTGCCTGACATTGCGCTATGAAAGCGAGATGGCCGATATCTACAAGCAGCTGGACCACACGGCAAATGAGGGGGCCCGGCTGCAGCTGGAGCTGGACAAGACCCAGAAGGAGCACCTGCAGCTGCAGGTCAAGAATAGAGAAAATGAAACAGAGTTAAACCTCGCTCTGAAACAGATGACGGACATGGGAGAAGCGGCTAAAGTGGTTCAGTCGGGCTATCAATCCTACCTCCTAACCAAGCAAGCTGTACGTTCCTATACGTGTATCTTCAATGCTGTTGCAATATTACGATTTGCTATAAAGATGAAGTTGGAGAAAGAGATTCCAAGGCTAAAAGAGACACGGTCACAAAAGGAGACCAGGGAACGTAAACTCAATGCCCTCACTGATGACAAAGAGGAAGGAGAAAGAATTGACTTTGATTGTGCTGCTGTTATTCCAGAAACAGATAGGCACCCTCCTGAGAATATTCTCCCTGATCTGGGATTCAAAAATCCAGATCCTCAATTTCATTTACGTTGTCCAGAAGATTATCAAACTAGTGGACACACCCAGGACACCACAGAAGATGTTTTAGCCAAGTGGGTGGCAGTTCCTGAAAAAACAAACTTGTTGACAGATCCTGATGACGTGGTTAATATGGACTACGTTTGTACAGAGGCAACTAGGTCTCCAAAACCCAAAGGCCTGGTAATGGCCACAAAAGGGAAATCAAAGATTGAAAAGAAAAAACAACGAAGGTTAACACGGCGCCTGAATAGTTCCATATCTCACCAATCTGGACCACACTGTGGAGCCAAGGAGAATCCGGTCCAAGGGTCTCATCAGAAGCTAAAGAAACAGTCCAGTCTGTTGCAGGTTGCAGCGGGCTATGAAATAAAGTCAAAGGATGCAATAGACTGGAAGTCAAAAAAAAAAAAAATATGTTTGGGGGAACTGACCGATTTATTTTTTTTATTACACGTGTGGACTATGTCACGGACACTTAACTATGCAAATAAGCTATTGTAGTTAAGGTATATTAGGCCTCTAGAATAAGCATTTTGTCAAGGGTACAGTGTTATATTGGTTCTCTGTGTTGAAAATGTAGCTAAACTACAAATTAATATACAGGGTTGATGGCCCTTTCAGTTGGTAAATTATATAATGAAGTTCATATTCGTGTCATGTGAATACTTAATGTTGTACTGAGGAGTTAGCTCAAGTATTTCAGGTAGGACGCTCACCCCAGTGAGGTCCATGGCCGCTCACCCCAGTAGGTGTGAGCTGGGGAGGGGGATATGTGACATAGTCCAAAGATGTTAGGCAGCTTTCTGCCCCATTTTAGAGCAGAAAGTGCAGGAATAGTTACAAATGATCCGTTCCACAGCTTCCCATTACCTCAGGCAGCTGGATGGAAAATCCAGACCACAGATTACAATGGCTCTAGTTCTCCCTCACCTGCTCTTCTAATCACATGCACAGGTATTTAGAGCAGAGAGGTTTTGCATTTCACTCTCTCTCCTTGGAGCCTGGGGGCTGGGGGTGTCGCTACTCTCCTGCATCCAGTATCGAGGTTGACGGCCTCTCCACGTATGACAGTACCAGAGGATTTGCCTGGACACCATGAACAGATAAGACAAAACAAATGATTACTGCTGTTGCTAAAAGACTGTGCTGTATCTTGTGTCCCTAAATGAGAGAGCATTGTTTTAAGCTGGGGAACCAGTTTAGTTGGCCAGCAGCTGTTAGAGAGACTGATTCTGATGTGTAGTTAGATCCCTGAAAGGGATAGGATTTGCTTATATGATTTTGGTTTTATTTCTTGAAATAACAGTGTGGGAAATATTGTAACACTGAAATGTGTGAACTGCTGAATGAAAGTATCTGAGTACCTCTAACCTACACATGTTAAAGCTGCAGTACCTTACTTGGATGAAAATAAAGCAGGCAGAAGCCTGAGTTAAGCAGCATAATACTTTGCATGATCCTGTTTGTTGTATAATTAACCCTAGAAGACTGTGTCGGGAAGAACCCAGACAGACGTCAGCACTACAAAAGAGGGGCGTTTGTCACAATAGGTAAATGCAGACTTTTGGGATATAAAACTATAGGTTATATGGAATAGCTATTAAGTAAATTAAAACAGTAAATAAGTCCAAAAACCATAAAAGAATATTGTCCATAAGATGAAAATCCAAAGATAGATGATGACACTCTATGCAGGATACTGGCAGCCTTCTGTATGGAACCAACGAAATTCCCAGCAATCTGTACAAAAACGAAAAAAGAAAGCACCCGATCCTAGTGCAATATGTCTAAAAATAACATTTAATATTCCCAAAAAAAGTCCAACAATTTAAAACTCACAAACTACAAAGAATAAGAGCATTTTATGAGATAATACTCATGCACCAGTACTGAAACTCTGCTCCTCTGCTCATATGCCTCTTGGTGACATCCAATCAAACCCCTCTGACCCTCCGCCCAGCAGGAACTCAGGGAGCAGCACAGCCGCTGTTAGCTTATATTTCAAATAGTGGGCACCACTATTTCACTTTAGTATACATTTAGCATAGGGACCTGCTACTGAGACTTACCTTGGTGTGGTTAGCAGGCTTATCATTATTTGATCAAATTATGTAACCAAAAGTCTCCTTTGTTTGACAGATTTAGTTTTCACTGTGAATATTTATTTTCCCATTTGTTGGTGGCTCGGTGGAGAAGCGCTGGGATTCACTGTCTGTTTTACACAAATGTAAAGCCAATGTTTTCACTAGCTGCATGCTCCCTACACAGAGAAGCGCTGTGAATATATATATATATAATGGGGAAAGGCGGGGTTGCAGACCTGCCTAAGACATGCAGATGAGCATACAGTTGTATTTTCATTTGCATATTTCTTTATTTCTTTATTTATATATATATATATGTGTGTATCTCGAAAGCTCGCACAAATAAAAGGATTTCGTTAGCCACAGAACGGTATCATCTATTTATTTTTTGATTATATATATATATATATATATATATATATATATATATATATATATATATATATATAATCAAAAAATAAATAGATGATACCGTTCTGTGGCTAACGAAATCCTTTTATTTGTGCGAGCTTTCGAGATACACTGATCTCTTCTTCCGGCGATGTTACAATGAATGAAGCAAGCAAAGGGAATACTTAAAAACAGTGTCTCTTGGAATGTTATCTGTGCTTGTCCTTCCCCCGGTGGCCTAAACAGAGATCGAAATTTTATGAGTCATTACTGACACAAGTGAACTCTCTTCCCATGAGCGCTAAAGACCATGTCTGTACATACTGTGCTATATGTACGCACACATAGCTGTCTCTTACACATACCAATACTCCTTGTTTTTCCATCCCTATACACCAATAGGGACCACATAGTATCCACACACACTTTTAGTTATGCTACTATCTCTCACATTTCCACACCTACCCACACCATTTATATTAACTCCCACTCCACACATCCCTTTTGTAAAGCACTGTATACACTGTGGGCTCTCCATTCATTTATATTCACACAGATACACACACACACTCTTACATCACTTTCTTTCAGGTACCATTTTACACCTCTAGCCATAAATCTCATCCACACCGGGGGAAGGACAAGCACAGATAACATTCCAAGAGACACTGTTTTTAAGTATTCCCTTTGCTTGCTTCATTCATTGTAACATCATCGGAAGAAGAGATCAGTGTATCTCGAAAGCTCGCACAAATAAAAGCATGTCGTTAGCCACAGAACGGTATCATCTATTTATTTTTTGATTATATATATATATATATATATATATATATATATATAAAACAAATGGGGCAGCCGGCACTCCCAATACCATAAACAGTTTGCGGTGCATGTCCTATACCAAAAGTAAGAGAAAAGTAATCCACTCCAGCGGGAGCAGACACAAGACAGCACTCAAAGGTAAGTAAGAAAACTTGTATTCAAAAATAAACATAGCACAAACATGACCAACGTTTCGGTCCTCGTGGGACCTTCCTCAGGGTGTGCTTGAGACTAATGGCCAGTGGATCCCTTAAATACCCCCATACCCCCACCAAAATGACTCAACCAGAGTAGCTGATTGGCCGTGCATCAAGTCCCATGGTCAGACCCAAAGTCGCTGATGTCGCACAATGCCCGTCATCAACACAGCCACATGATCCACAGGGATCAGAGTTGTGTATGCAGTACCATCAGGCTGCCACTGCGAGTGAAGAAAGCATCCTTCGTAACCATGGTGCCGTGCTGCTGGAGACCGTGATGCCGTGGTCCATCGAAGAGGACTCAACGGCTTAGCTATACACACATGCGCAGCCCCGTCACCACATAAGTAGGCAGCGCGGAATCTCACACAGTGGGGAGATACGCGATTGATCCCTCACATCCTGGCAATCATGATGGTGGATATAGTATCTAACTGCACATCCGTGGGAACACTCATATAGAGATAAGGTGCATTAATAACCGGGACATCAGGGGGATCTCCATGGGTACTATAAAATGACAGAAAGTGAGAAACAAACGTGAAAAAAAGGGATAAGGAGAAATAAAAGCAGAGCAGAATTCCTTATCGCTGCAGGCATTAATAAAAAGAACATTATTACAACACTATATGATCATGATATACAAAATGGCTACAAGGACCCTGAGTTAATAAAAACCAGAGGAAGGAGGTAGAGTAGCTGGTAGCGAGTGGAAGTTTAGAAAGGTAGAGTAGCTGGTAGCGAGTGGAAGTTTAGAAGAAAGGAGTTTGAGGAGGCAGAAGTAATGAGCTGATAGGGAGAGGGGATTGTAAGTGATAGGAAGAGGTTAGAGCTAGGAGCATACGGGAAAGGAAAAGAAGGGGGAAGTGTACGTAGTAGGGGAGGAGTTGGTGACGCAAGGGAAGGGAGCAAGAAGGTAAAGTAAGTGATAATAAGATGGGTATGGGCAAGTGTACAGGGAGGAGGCAAGTTGTAGGACGCGGTAAGGTTAGGGAGGAGAGGCGAGAGGAGAGGAGAGGTGAGGGGAAGCCCAATGGCGGCAGAGCATATAGATAGACGTAGGGAAAAAAGAGAAAAGAGGGGTAGCTAGAGGACAACAGGGAGCTCACAGAAGCTAGCTGCAGACGAGCAGAGTACTTAGGAAGATTGAGGCACAGCACACGCTGGAGCAGGTTGGCACAAAAAGAAGGGACAGGTCGAGCCAGTAGGAGCGGAGTTAGCTAAGCGGAGACAGGAAGTCCTCATAGGTTGAGAGAGGAGTGAGGAGGGACAGATAGAGGGCAGCACAAGAGGCTGGGGATGAGGTGCAACACGGGGTTACTAGTCAAAGTTAAAGTTGAAGTTGTTCGTTCATTTAGGGATAATGGGAAGCAACCGGAGAGGGGCGGGGGGGTATAGACCTGCCCTGATCTCCACATGTGCTCCGAGTCGGGACTGGCCGGGATTAGGCTAGTGGATTCCGACAAAGTCCCTTGGATGGGTTGGGCGGCAGGGGAGGGACGCCAAGAGGGAGAGTGGGAACCCCCCCCCCCCCCCGCCGAATACCCAGGGGCAAGGATCACGGGACTGCGGTACGGGTACCAATGTCAAGTGACCAATGTTTTGATATCTGTTTTTTCTTTGTTGTTTGTCTATATGTTCCCCTCCCAACCCCCTTCTGTGTTAGCCCCCCCTGGATTTCAATCCCAGAGACAAACGCTTGGATTACGGAGAGACAGAGGCGGGAGATTGACCGGCGAAGAAGACGACAGGAGACAAGATTCCAACTCGTCCAACAACGGCGGTTACGTAGATGGTTCACGATATACTGCTCAGATGAGTAATGAGATTATTATGATTTCACATAATGTGAAGGGGTTCAACAGTCCCGTTAAACGGAGAATTGCCTTTAGGGAATATAACCGTCGGAAGGCCGACATTATTTTCCTACAGGAAACTAATTTTTCCCGCGTAAACCACCCGAAATTTTTAGATAAGAGCTATAAAACATTTCACCTAGCATCTGCGAATGTCAAAAAAAGGGGCGTAGCAATAATCACACATAACAGTCTTGCCCTGACCATAGACAAACAATACTCTGACCTACAAGGTAGATTCCTAATCTTAACGGACACAATACAAAATCAACAGGTAACATTAGCGTCAGTATATGCCCCGTGTGAACAAAACCCCGCTTTTTTTGAACAATTTTTTGCCATATTACATAAAATGGCTAAGGGAAATACCTTCCTCGCAGGAGACCTAAACCGTACATTGGACCCCGACCTTGACAGATGCACCCAACTTAACACAGCCCACAGACAGGACATATTAACCCTACGCAATGGCCTTCAGGACTGTCAGTTGATGGATGTCTGGAGAGAACAACACCCGGTGACTCGAGAATATACTTTCTACTCACACCCCCATGACAGATATAGCCGAATAGACTACTTTCTAGTATCAAACAGAGTGGTTCCAGTGGTGGGCCACACAGAGATCCACGAGATCTCGTGGTCTGACCATGCGCCTATAGAGCTGAGGTGCACGATCGTAGGGCTAGATAGACCCGGAGCAAACTGGAAGCTCAATGAGCTTCTTCTTAAGGCCCCCGCTACCGAAAGGGCGATACGCGACCGGATAAAAGATTTCTTTAGAGAAAACAAGGGAAGCGTACAGTCGCAGGCCACGCTCTGGGAAGCCCATAAGGCCACTCTCAGGGGGTTCCTTATGAACATAGCTGGTAAGCGGAAACGAGAGAAAGCATCTAAAATACAAGAGCTGCAGGCGAGATTAACACTTCTCACTGCACAACATTCCGCAGACAAAAATCAAAACACGTGGCAAGAATTGTTAGATACTAAGGCGGCCCTTAATTTAGTGTTATCATCCCAGGCCGAAAAGGAGTTAGCTTGGTCCAAATGCAGATTCTACGAAAAAGCCAACAAGCCAGATACCTTACTAGCCAACAAGCTCCGAAACAAGCTTCCAAACTTCCGGATAGCGGCAATTAAAACACAGCAGGGTGACCTTACCTCCGATCCGAGACAGATAGTGGAAGCATTTCGGAAATACTATGCTACACTATACGATGGAGATAAGGTTACCCATAACCAAAAAACATCAGCTACCTTAAAGAGGTTTCTGTCTGAGACACAGCTTCCGACCCTGGGCAGGGTTGAGAAGGAGGCCCTACAGGGTGATTTCACCCTGGAAGAGATCACAGAGGTAATTAAGTCCCTCAAACCAGCCAAGGCCCCAGGTCCTGATGGATACTCCAATTTGTACTATAAAAATTTTTGTAAGACCCTAGCCCCTCATCTTCTGAAGTTATTTAATGGGATCCTGGAGGGGGAACCCTTCCCAGCCCAGATGCTCCAGGCGTCTATCTCGGTGATCCACAAGCCTGGTAAGGACCCGGCAGACTACAAGAGCTACCGGCCAATCTCCCTGATTAATACGGACATAAAAATCTTTTCCAAACTATTAGCAAACAGGGTGGGTAGTGTCCTTCCGGGCCTGATACACCCGGATCAAGTAGGCTTTATTGCAGGCAGACAGGCGGCAGATAACACCAGACGGATAATTGATCTGATAGATTTGGCAAAAAAAAAAACACATTCCGTCCATGGTGTTGAGTCTGGATGCCGAGAAGGCATTCGATCGTATCGATTGGTCTTACCTCCGAGAGACGCTGGGGGTGTTTGGGTTTGGAGGCCGCCTTCTAGAGGCAATAATGGCCCTATACTCAGGTCCCACAGCGAAAGTGCGGCATCAGGGCTTCCCTTCTGAGCTATTTAATATCCGAAGTGGGACTCGTCAGGGTTGCCCGCTGTCCCCATTACTTTTTGCCCTTTGTATCGAACCCCTTGCAGCCCACATTAGATTAAGCCCTAATATATCAGGAATCCAAATGGGGGGACAGCATCACAAAGCTGCGCTATATGCAGATGACGTGATTCTGACTATCTCTAAACCGCTGACAACCCTGCCCAGTGTCTTTGAGATCTTGGGCACCTTTGGCATGGTTTCAGGGTTCAAAATTAACCAGGCCAAGTCCGAGGCGCTCAACATCAATCTACCAAAACCAATTGAAAAATTATTAGAACTAAATTTCAATTTTAAGTGGCAATCCTCCGCTATTAAATATTTAGGGGTATATATCACCAGGGATTATAATACTTTATATAAGGCAAATTTCCCCAAGATGATGAAGAAGCTCAAGGAGGCTCTCAGGGTGTGGGCGGGGTACGGGATATCATGGTTCGGCAGAATTCATAGCGTGAAGATGAATTTACTGCCCAAAATGTTATATCTGTTTCAGACCCTACCAATACCATTAGTTAAATCTGAGATCCAAGCCCTTCAAGCTCACATCATCCAATTTATTTGGAATAAAAAACGCCCACGAATTGCAAAAAGCCTACTGACAAAACCAGTAGTAAAAGGAGGACTCTCGGTACCTTGCTTGATGGCGTACTATAAAGTGGCACAATTAGGCCAAATCATTCAATGGCACGCGGACCCCACAAACAGAAGATGGACAGAGCTGGAAAGGGAATGTTGTGCTCCAGTGGCACTTCATGATCTGATCTGGCTACCAAAACAATGCAAAAAAGGCATTGGGACACCGCTCTGCGCTGTGGCGAACTCCTTGGCGGTGTGGGAGACATCCAAACTGAAAGCTAATCTAACCTCACCTCAAACACTAATGACCCCCCTATGGGGCAATCCGGATTTTGCTCCGGGGCTGGCAGGCGATAAATTTATAAAATGGACGCAAGCAGGGTACAATCGATTAAAGGACCTGGAGGGTGCAAGAACTATCAAGACGTTCGATATGTTAAAAGACGAAGCAAAATTACCAAATGTAGAGTTATTTAGATTCCTCCAGGTCAGGGCATTTTATAACAAATTCCCCGTTCGTCCCGCACGAACTAATTTTGAACAGCTGTGTTCTAATCCAACGGACAAAAGGGGACTGACTTCTCGAATGTACAGGGAGGTAGTCTGTCCGGCTCAAGTGGACAACCCACGACTACGATACATGCGACAATGGGAGACAGAGTTAGGGGATACTTTAGAGGACAAAGAGTGGGACTACATATTGCAAACGGCTGCGAAAAGCTCAATATGTGTCACATTGAAGGAGAACGCATATAAGGTCCTTATGCGGTGGTACCATACCCCAGCTAAATTATCCAAATTTGTCAGGGGTTATTCGCCGCTCTGCCCCAAACAGTGCGGGGAATTAGCTGACCTCAAACACATGCTGTGGTCGTGCCCAAGGGTGGCCCAGATTTGGGAAAAAAATTGTGACTGGCTGCAAGGGATTCTCGAGTTAGAGATCCCCCTGGACCCGTGGCTGTTCCTTTTGGGCAAGCGGCCCCAGGACATGTCTAGAACGACACACAAATTGGTCATGCATTTCGCGACCTCCACCCGATGCGGGATCGCAGCATTGTGGAAGCAGAAGGAGATCCCAATTATCCCCAAAATTAGGAACCGAATTTGGCACGTTTGCCAGATGGAACAGTTGACGAGTTGGGTCAACGACTCTGGCACCAAATTTCTAAAAGTCTGGGGCCCGTGGCTGGAACAAACCAACATCCCAGGGGTGGACGCCGCCTCAATTTTGCACTAATAATATGAAAATGCGTTCTCCTTGGATGGGATAGACAGGACACGGACGTAGGGAAACGTTAATTAGAGCCACCCAATAGCTACACTGAGCAGCAGGTTTAGTAGAGTAAATATCCAGCCACTCGTGGTCGCTTCGACCCTTCTCCAGAGCTTCGCAAAATTGCCCCTCCCCCCCTCTTCCCCCTCCACCACATGTGTCCCCTCCCCAGTCCTGTAAGTCGTGTACGTCTTGTCTTAAATCCCTATATGGGGGTCGTTTGGTGCTGTTAGTGTCGACAGCTGTTTTTCACAAAAAAGTGGATTGACCATAATGTACGCCCATGGGTGATGCGTTTCTGTAGATCTGATTTCCACGAATAAAAATGAAAGTTGAAAAAAAAAAACCAGGGGAAGGAAATGTATCCAGTGGCCTGATGATCATATAGTGTTGTAATAATGTTCTTTTTATTAATGCCTGCAGCGATAAGGGGGTCCCTGCAGTTGAATGGGACTTGACGCCCGGTATAATTAACACAGAGTGAGTCCCATTCAAATCTGACGAGCCATTAGTCTGGCTGCTGGAATAGCGTAGCATGGGATTGGTTTAAGTGCAGAATTCTCAAACAATCTCAAGGCAAGCAGTCAGCAACAGGCAGTTGCAGCTGTAGCACTGAGAAAGGCTGTCTTGGTTTTTCTGCTTTCTGATTGGGTATGAGGAAATATCCCCTATAGGGTTGGAGCAGTGGACAGGGGTCCTCTAAGATGATCACGGAAATAGTGATTCACGTGGGGTCCTCTGCATGGTAATATTTTTTATTACATTATTATCACTTCCCCTGAGAGAGAGCGCCCAGGTACTTTTTTGTTTACGTAGCACTGAGAAAGGCTGGTCTGCAGAGGAGGGACAGCCACAAAGCATGACCCCCCGATAGGCCGAGTGAGGAGCAGCCGGAGTCGGACAAGGCAGCTGAGCACTCAGGGAGGATGTCGGAATTGATGACTGCCATGCGGATGAAAGAATGTATTTACTTATAACATGTTTTACCAGGAAGTAATACAGCTGCGGCCGCCTTTATCCTAATGCGTCCGGATCTGCGGCGCTCTGCTAACCGTGGCCAGATGCAGTATATTTTCTGTTTTTCCGTAGCGCTTTCCGGCATGTTAGCGCTCGGATTTTTAGCGCTGTCTGCTATACTGCAATACCATCTAAAAACACAGGTGAGCGTTCGCGTGCTGTTGTCTTAAAAATCTAATAAGTCTAATGCATGTCTAATGCATTATGTCTGTGTGTGCGCACGCAGTATTGGTAAAATGGAGGATTTACAGTATACAGTATTACAAAAATATAGCGTTGCGTCTTCTTTGAATATAAAATTATCACATTTCTATACAGTACTGTATGTACTGTATTACAGTATTTTGTAATCAGTACTTTTACTTTGCTATTTTTCATACTCTTTTTATATTATGCGTGTACCGTACAGTACTGTACAGTACTGTATTTCTCATTTGAACATTGTTGAAACGCATAGGCATGTTACAGTATCACATTTCGGCGCATACAGCGCTCTCCCTCTCGCCCCCGCACACACACGGCTAAAGTACTATTTCAACTTCTTATCTACAGTTCAGTACACCTCTCCCAGCCAGATGGCTATCTGGCTTCAATCATCCCGAACCTGTCATCACATTCCTGCGTGTATAACGTACAGAGCCTGGTGTCACATTAAGCGCCTGCGTGTAATCCTCTTTGGGAAGGGACCTAGTTGATGATTAATGCACATGCGTGTATAACTTCACAATCATGTGGAAGTTCAAGTCTGGAAAAAAAAATATTTCTTTTTTTTTTTTTTTAATGTTTCGTTTACAGACATGTGTGCTTGCATAAAAATTCTTGTTATTCTGATATTCTATCGGTACTGTAGCTTTTTAATGTGACACTGGTCATTCACATGCTTTATGTAATTTTTATTGATTTGGGGGTGTGGGGATCAAAACATTATGATGACTGCAGGCGGACGCTCACAGAGGTATGCAAGGGAGACTGATTATAGTGAAATTAAATAAGCCTTTTATTGCGCCTGTTTCCTTAACATCAGGAAACCATCCAAACAAGGGGTAAACAAAGCTTCTATTCACTTGGGAGTATTTCTAGTGAAATACTATGCAGTTCACAACTCCCTTAGATAAGCATGTCTCCCAGCCCCAAATATATAGCATGAATTAAGCAGATATAAGAAGTCTCATAAATTAAAGTCTTATCTGTTCCTTGTGGTTTGGAGGGAAAATCTTCTTTGTCCCTGGTTGCTACCTTTTCTTCAGGGTTTGTCAGCATTCAGGTTTAGAAGTTTCTCCTGTGTCTTGAAAGCAGCTCAGCTGTTTCTTCTGGCAGGGCTCAAGACATGTGTCTCCAAGTTCAGCTCAGGTGGGAGCTAAGGAGTCTCTCTTCCTGTCTCAAAAGACAGGCTTTTCTAAACCATCTAAATCAGGCAGGTGGTATTTGTTAATTGACTACCAGCAGTTAACCACCACACTGCTGGATTAGAGGCACATTACCTGAACAGGGATAACTCCCCTGTTACATACCTCCCCTGTTTGTGGGAAGCTCGGGCTTGCAACAGCCAAAGCCCATCACTCCACTCTCATTCTAGATATCTCTGTGACTTGAATGAGAGTGGATGGAGGAAGAGAACCTTCAGTCCTGCTGGGATTGGAGCCCTTTCTCCAGTTTATTCGTGTCTCCTCCCGAAGGTGCTTGAGATCAGCACTCCTCAGTCGCTCGAGGAGGACTTTTGCATGCGCGGTCATGAGATTTCCCTCGTGTCGGGTGCTCGTCTTATTGTAGGCATACTGTATGGCAGCAGTTGCAGAGCGTTTCAAAACAGCCCTTTGAGTTTTCTGCTCTTGAAGCTGTCTCTCTGCCCTTTTCCCACTCAATGGGGTTGCTAGTTCAGCCTCTTTGGGGTTAAGTTGCAATTCCACACCTACTTCCAGAGAATGTCCCATCTTTTCAACTTCATCAGCTAAGGATTCTTCTGGTTTTGATTCAGCACGTGTACCTTCTTTTGATGCCTGTTGGGTGGCTCAAGGTTTTGCTAGTGCTTGTTTAGGTGGTTCAAATTTTGCAACCTTGTCTTTCAGATGAGCGGTATTCCCAGCTCTCACTGCACCCCTGTCTTCATGGGTTTTTGAGGCTGTGGGATACTGACGCTTAGTCAGGGTCAATACTTGTCCTTGTAGGACTGTAATCTCATCCGTGAGAGATCCCTGTTTTTTGAGTGCGTCTTGCAAGTCTCTTCTCAGGGAATTTATCTGCACGCTTTGCTTTCTCTGAGCTTGCTTCCACATTTTTATTGCATTGTGAAGCACTATGAATTTCTTTGCTCGGGCCACAGTTACTTGTTTTAGTTTCTGGACCTTCTTGTGCTCCCTTTTGTGCCGGGTCACCTGGGTTCTAAGCTTGGCCTCTAGCGATGCTTTGGTGATGCTCAGGGTAGCCTTCAGTTTCTCATGCTGCTTTGCGGGGACATACTGGGTCATCAGATGTTCCTGCAGCACTTGAATTTCTTTAACAGCCTGCAGATTGTCTTCCTGCAGAGATCGCTGCTTCTCCTCGGCCTTCTCGAGGTGCGTACGTAGACCTTGCAGTTGGTTCTGCAGTCGGTGCCCTGCTTCAAACTTCTCACCTTCCAAAAGTCTATTTATTTCCTTAAGCTCGTGTAGCTTTTCATTCTTTTCCTTGACTTCGTCTGTCAACTGAAAATTTTCTTCTTTCAGTTTTAAGTTTTCTCTTTTTAATCTTGAATTTTCTCCTTTTTCAGTCTCTGTACTATTCAGGGCCTCTTTGCAGTCCTCCTTCCATTTACGCACATCGGCTTTGAGAATGACAGTCTCCTGGCGTGAGACTTCCTTCTCTAGGTTGAGGGTCTGAAGCTCCTTCTGAGAGACTTTGAGATCTGTATCAAGATTGACAATAGTTTCTTTAGATATGTTCAGCTCCTCAGTGAGACTGTGTAGTTCCTATCTGGAAACTTCCAGATCTGTGCGGCAACTGTTGGTCTCATGATGTGAGGCATCCAGTGCTCTGCGGAGTGTCTGAAACTCTTTCTGAGATACATCCACCTCTGTCCGGACATTGTTGACCTCCTGTTGTGAGGCATTCAGCACTACGTGAAGAGTGTGAACCTCTTGCTGAAAGACTGTCATTTGCTTTAGTGCCTCCTCATATTTCCGCTTCAGCTTAGTCATCATTTTATCAGATTGGCTCTGCTTTTCATCCATGGCGGAAGTTGTAGCATTTGCAGTATCTAGCTCAGTCTTGAGATCGTCCAATTCTGTCCTGGCTGCAGAGTACATTGCGAGCACATGTTCCTGTAGCTTCACGTTATTTTTCAGTAACTCCGCGTAACCATCTTTCTTTTGTTTCAATTGTTCACGGAGTATATCACAGTCACGCCTGGCATTTTTCAGGGCATCCTCAGGGCTGGTCAAGGGATCGACACTCACTGGTTCCGGCTCCACTTCCCTGGGATGGTTGGTTGAGGGTTCCTCACTGTTGGCACCGGACAGACACTTCTTTGGGGTACACAACTTCTGCCTTGGGCCCTCTGGATATTCGGTTAACCGCGGGACGAATTCTCCATTTTCTCTAGGCTGCAGGGCAACTCGGCCCCCCTTTTCCTCCACAGGATCTGTGGACGTGTTCCTTCCACGGTAAGTGAAGAACCGCTTTTCTTTTTCTGCCTTTTTGATTTGGATGACACCGTCCCTTCAGGGATACTGGGGTCTCCATCTTCATTTGAAATTTTAGCAGTGTCACTGGATCCACCCGGCTTTTCTTGCAACTGTAATAGCTGACGGAAATATTCGGTGATCCACTGCTTCCGCTCTTTCTCCTGCTGATCATATTCGTCATAAAAGGGAGCGGTCTTTTCGGTTCGTGCCGAGTTCAGGCACCCCCACCATTCTTGGGGTGTTTTGTGGGTGTGACTTGGTTCAGGTTCCCCGTAAGAGATGTCTTCCTCTTTATTGGACTGGAAGGGCCACTCTTCCATGGGGTAGGGCTCATAACAGGAACGCTGCATCTTGTCCTCCATTTTTAGGCTATCAGGTGTAATTTTCTTCCTGACCTCAGGAGGCGCTATTGCAGCCGTTGCCACTGTATTTGCTAGAACCCCCAATTGTGGTAGTCCTACAGGAGGGCATATTTTGCTTGTAGAGGTCGTAGCTCTCACAGGCATCTCTGTAGACTTTTTCTTTCTTGGGTAAGTTTTACAATATCAGCAGTAATGTGCATGCATTTTCTCTTATCAGGTATACAAGATGTGCAGTTGCTAGGTAAAAACGTCTATTTGCTTTACACTATTTACTTGCTAGGTTTAATCTCTCATTAGGTATGCTGAATGTGTAGTTGCTAGGTAAAAACTTCTGTTTGCTTTACACCATTTACTTGCTAGGTCCAATCTCTCTGCTTCAGCCAAATAATGTGATTTTCTGTTTGAGTTCAGTCTCAACTTTGGGTATTATGACATTCATTCTTCACACTTTGGGATACCTTTTACACAGTTCAGCAATTCCTTTTTTTCTAGTAGGCAATTTTACCCTCAGCACTTGTTTACTGAAAATTCCCCTGCTTCAGCACAGTCTTGCATCAATTTTCACATTTTTCTGCATATACTCCATTCACAACTGGTAGTCCTATGCGGTGTGGCAGCCTTTACTTGCAGAATCAGTACCGCTCATGGGTCACCATCTGTATTCACTGCTTCAGCTAAACATTTGAAAATAACAAACGACTATCCCTTTCAAGGGCTAACTCACTTCTTGAACCCTGACTATGGCTGGAAGGCAAACCCCCTATTTCAATAACCATATTACACTTTATTGTGATAGGCAAATAAGGTTTTACCTGCTTCAGCAGTCTCTCTCTCTCTCCTCTTGGGATTGGGGAAAAGAGTCCATCTGTGGTTTTGTAAGCTTCAGTGCTGTGGTGTGTATCACTTTAACTATGATCTCTGCTGCATGAGATTTTTTTTTTATTTTTTTAAGTTGCTCAGACTGTTTGTAGGCAAAAAGCATAAAAAAAATTCACAGAACAAATCTCCGGTCCTTTCTAACTTCAAAGACCACCTCTCATCCCTCATCTGACACCATATGTAGGCGGACGCTCACAGAGGTATGCAAGGGAGACTGATTATAGTGAAATTAAATAAGCCTTTTATTGCGCCTGTTTCCTTAACATCAGGAAACCATCCAAACAAGGGGTAAACAAAGCTTCTATTCACTTGGGAGTATTTCTAGTGAAATACTATGCAGTTCACAACTCCCTTAGATAAGCATGTCTCCCAGCCCCAAATATATAGCATGAATTAAGCAGATATAAGAAGTCTCATAAATGAAAGTCTTATCTGTTCCTTGTGGTTTGGAGGGAAAATCTTCTTTGTCCCTGGTTGCTACCTTTTCTTCAGGGTTTGTCAGCATTCAGGTTTAGAAGTTTCCCCTGTGTCTTGAAAGCAGCTCTGCTGTTTCTTCTTGCAGGGCTCAAGACATTTGTCTCCAAGTTCAGCTCAGGTGTGAGCTAAGGAGTCTCTCTTCCTGTCTCAAAAGACAGGCTTTTCTAAACCATCTAATCAGGCAGGTGGTATTTGTTAATTGTCTACCAGCAGTTAACCACCACACTGCTGGATTAGAGGCACATTACCTGAACAGGGGTAACTCCCCTGTTACAATGACCTGTTGAAAATATGTCTTTGAACTACAGTACAGCTAATCCTTCATGCAGCTTTACCCCCTCCCCCCCCGCAGACACACACAAGGCTCAAGGATTTCAACTTCTTATCGACACCTCTCGAAAACCATTCATTTTCAAAAGTTTGGCTTTGTGCTTTAAATCGTCCCGAGCCGAGCGTCACATCTCTGCGCCTGCGTGTAATCCTCTTTGGGAAGGGACCTAGTTGATGATTAATGCGCATGCGTGTATAACTTAACAATCATGTGGAAGTTCAAGTCTGGAAAAAAATATTTCTTTTTTTTTTTAATGTTTCGTTTCCAGACATGTGTGCCTGCATAAAAATTCTTGTTATTCTGATTTTCTTTCGGTACTGTAGCTTTTTATTGTGACACTGGTCATTCACATGCTTTATGTAATTTTTATTGATTTGGGGGTGTGGGGATCAAAACATTATGATGACCTGTTGAAAATATGTCTTTGAACTACAGTACTGCTAATCCTTCATGCAGCTTTACCCCCCTCCCCCCCCACAGACACACACATGGCTCAAGGATTTCAACTTCTTCTTGACACCTCTCGAAAACCATTCGTTTTCAAAAGCTTGGCTTTGTGCTTTTAATCGTCCCGAGCCGAGCATCACATCTCTGCGCCTGCGTGTAATCTTCTTTGGTAAGGGACCTAGTTGATGATTAATGCACATGCGTGTATAACTTCACATTCATTTTCAAATGCTTGGCTAATCCCTTTGCTAATCCATTATGATGACCCACCCCCTCACCCCCCAACCCTTTGAAGCTTTGTTTACAGTAACGCGTCACATCTCTGCGCCTGCGTGTAATCTTCTTTGGGAAGGGACCTAGTTGATGATTAATGCGCATGCGTGTATAACTTCCCATTCATTTTCAAATGCTTGGCTAATCCCTTTGCTAATCCATTATGATGACCCACTCCCCCCTCCCCCCAACCCTTTGAGGCTTTGTTTACGGAAACGCATGCGCACTTGTGATAAACCCTTCTCGAATTGAATATGTTAATCTGATTATACAACCAATGAATACAAATGTAAGCCTTCTTGAAGAATCCCTTTCCTCACACATTCACAGTGAATTTAAACTTCAAAGAAAAAAAATGTGAAGGTAATGAAATATTTATTTTATCAGGAATAAAAAATACAAATAATCATTTTCAGTGTTTATCTTCTTTGTACACGTACAGTAGTGTACAGTAGTGTACTGTAGTTCTTCTGTCAGTTGAAATTTGAGGGCCGGTGCATAATCATGGAAGAATGAAAAATACAAATAATCATGAATAATGCCCATTTATAATAATAAAAACAGTAATATAAAGTTTTAGTCTTTATCTTGTTCATCATGGCCACATTGCATTCTGTAGTTCATTGAGAGAGGTGGGGGGGTTTGTGTAAATCATAACTGTAGATACACTATACACACAGTTCACACAATTTACACATGATACCCCCCTCACCCCACCCGTCCTTTTGTAGTGCAGCCAGTTGTCTCTGAAAAGGAAAGAAAAAATTAGTGCAGTTAAGTGCATATAATTGCATTGTGTACAATAAAACTACTCCATATTGGACTACTGTACGCAGTTACTACTGTCAAACTACTGTATACTGGAACTACTATACTGTAAAATACTTTGTCACAAGATTGGTAGTGCTGCTCTCTCAAAAAATTAAAAACTAGTGCAGTTAAGTGCATATAATTGCATTGTGTACAGTACAGTATAACTACTCCATATTAGACAATGCAGTTACTACTGTCAAACTACTGTATATTGGAACTACTGTACTGTAAAATACTTTGTAACAAGATTGGTAGTGCAGCTCTCTCTAAAAATTAAAAATTAGTGCAGGAAAGTGCATGCTGTATACTGTAAAACAAACTGTGCCATACTTACTTGTATCATGCTGTACTTGGTGTGCCTGTACTTACCATACTACAATACAGTACTATACTACCTTCCTGATGCTTGCCCATTACGCTCTATCACAATGGGCAACACAGTCGCAATATGGTCGATATATTTATTACATCGTTCCACGGTGAGCACATCGTTCCAAAAACTCATTATGCCATTCGCCAACTCATCCTTTTTTGAGGGTTTCACCACTTTTCGGATATGGTCCTTCAGCTGATGCCAGACCATTTCGATAGGATTGAAGTCTGGCGATCTGTCATTGGAGGGGGAAAAAAGGAGAATTAGTTAAAGAGATACACAGTAAACAGTGTGAAAAAACGAAACACGGTTACCGTACATACTCCGCTGGCGTCTTCACCCAGTTGATACCGCAGGCAAGAATATGCGCAGTTGACACGGTGTGCTTCATATCGTTGTCCTGGTAGAAACGGTGACCATCTGGAAATTCACGTGTGATGTATTCCCCAATCTCAGGCACTATTTGCTCTTGGAAAAAAGCTTTATTCATGATTCCTGTAACAAGAAAAGTGCTAAAAAATAATGCACACTGCAGTAGTACAGTACAGTGCTTAAGGCTACAGCATGTGACTTTGTGCATTATTATACTGTACCATCCAAGATGATGATGCATCCTGGTCCACAAATATATTATCACTGTGCTTCGCCATGTAAAGAGCATGCAGCTAGTGAAGGAAATGGCCATACAAATGTGCAAAACAGAAAGTGAATCCCTGCGTTTCTCCCTTTGGGATAGCAATCAATGGGGAATATAAATATATGTATGGTGTAAATACCTATAAGAAAAAAGGAGACTTTTGGTATACATCCTTTGATCAAATAATGCCAAGCCTGCTAACCACGTCAAGGTAAGTCTCATTAGCAGGTCCCTACGCTAAATGCATACTAGTGTTATGTGAAATAAGCCCAGAAGGGGTTAAAATATCAAAGCATATGCTTATATAACCTAGTGCAATTAAAAACTGGTATATACCAGTACAGATACTCACATGTAAGTGAAGTGAAATAAGGGGACATTGCTAGGAGATTATATACCTAGAAGAGGAGGGGCTGGCCTGCCATAAACTGCTCAATAAGCAGTTGCAGGTGATTGGCTAAATATATTCAAGTACACCATAGTAGTGTTGCCCTCTAGGAGCGTGCTGCTAAGGATTAAACAACAAATAATGTAAAACAAATATATAATCACTGCGCTTCTCCATGTAAAGATCATGCAGCTAGTGAAGGAAATGGCCATACAAATGTGCAAAACAGAAAGTGAATCCCTGCGCTTCTCCCTTTGGGATAGCAATCAATGGGGAATATAAATATATGTATGGTGTAAATACCTATAAGAAAAAAGGAGACTTTTGGTATACATCCTTTGATCAAATAATGGTGGTGTGAAGATAGTCAGCGCAAACCTCATGGACCTCACGATATCGATGGAACCGGATGGAATAAAAGAATGAGGATAAAAATAAAAATATTTTTATCCTCATATTTTTATCCTCATTCTTTTATTCCATCCGGTTCCATCGATATCGTGAGGTCCATGAGGTTTGCGCTGACTATCTTCACACCACCACTGCCACGCTAAGAAGGAGACAGGGTTCCCTTCTCCGAAGTCAAGCAGCAACCACAAAACCATCAAAAAGGGCCAGTATATATTTCTATATACTCTTTTACACCACGAACACATCCATACAATACTATTATTTTTATTTTTAATAGCTAAGGCGTTGCAACATTTTTTCAGCCACAAATTCTAGGGAGCGCCCCAGTTCAAACAACCTCTTTGATCAAATAATGCCAAGCCTGCTAACCACGTCAAGGTAAGTCTCATTAGCAGGTCCCTACGCTAAATGCATACTAGTGTTATGTGAAAAAAGCCCAGAAGGGTTAAAATATCAAAGCATATGCTTATATAACCTAGTGTAATTAAAAACCGGTATATACCAATACAGATACAGCTCAACCCCTTTATAACGCTGTGTTTGGGGTCCAAAGAATCACATAGCGTTATAAACGGATCGCGTTAGAAATAATGTACAATTGTATGCATTGTACAATAAAGTATTTAAGATACCAATAATCGTGTTGTAAAGTATACATAAATACAAAAACAGGGAGCCACGCTGCATCGCGTTATAAGCGGATTCGCGTTGTAACAGATCGCGTTATAACAGGGTTGAGCTGTACTCACATGTAAGTGAAGTGAAATAAGGGGACCTTGCTAGGAGATTATATTTAAAACCAGAGACATAACATAAAACACAGACAAAGCTCAGTGCACATCCAGAAAAACTTATATACGGTACAGTGCCTAAATATACATGTATAAATAACTAATAAATAAAATGGTCTTTTAGTTTAACATTTTGGCCAAATTGTTGTAAGCCCTTGAGCCAAACTTCACGGCAGACCACGTTCAAGGGTCCCTACACTAATATAAATTCTTAATAACCTGTGCATTGCCAGGAAGAATGATTTATAATAAATCTGTCAATATGAGTTGCAAAAGTTCTAAGTCTGATTGAAGCTTTTATTAACCTGTACATTACCAGGAAAAGCACTCTGTAATAGATTTGTCACAATCACACTGCATGCAGGCAAGTTCCCCTGATAGTTGGAGATGCCATGGAGTGAGCTTTTAACCATTTAAATGTGGGAGGGAGTGAGCTTCAATTGGATAGGAGGTTGCCACCCTCCAAAACAGCCAAGACTAGCTGCACAAGAATTATAAAACATACAGAACACCTACAAGCTCAAATTGAACCCCCAAAATACCCACAACATATATATAAGCATATAAGTTTCACAGAGGAGTGCTACTGAGCATGGCAATTTATATTTAAAACCAGAGACATAACATAAAACACAGACAAAGCTCAGTGCACATCCAGAAAAACTTATATACGGTACAGTGCCTAAATATACATGTATAAATAACTAATAAATAAAATGGTCTTTTAGTTTAACATTTTGGCCAAATTGTTGTAAGCCCTTGAGCCAAACTTCACGGCAGACCACGTTCAAGGGTCCCTACACTAATATAAATTCTTAATAACCTGTGCATTGCCAGGAAGAATGATTTATAATAAATCTGTCAATATGAGTTGCAAAAGTTCTAAGTCTGATTGAAGCTTTTATTAACCTGTACATTACCAGGAAAAGCACTCTGTAATAGATTTGTCACAATCACACTGCATGCAGGCAAGTTCCCCTGATAGTTGGAGATGCCATGGAGTGAGCTTTTAACCATTTAAATGTGGGAGGGAGTGAGCTTCAATTGGATAGGAGGTTGCCACCCTCCAAAACAGCCAAGACTAGCTGCACAAGAATTATAAAACATACAGAACACCTACAAGCTCAAATTGAACCCCCAAAATACCCACAACATATATATAAGCATATAAGTTTCACAGAGGAGTGCTACTGAGCATGGCAATTTATATTTAAAACCAGAGACATAACATAAAACACAGACAAAGCTCAGTGCACATCCAGAAAAACTTATATACGGTACAGTGCCTAAATATACATGTATAAATAACTAATAAATAAAATGGTCTTTTAGTTTAACATTTTGGCCAAATTGTTGTAAGCCCTTGAGCCAAACTTCACGGCAGACCACGTTCAAGGGTCCCTACACTAATATAAATTCTTAATAACCTGTGCATTGCCAGGAAGAATGATTTATAATAAATCTGTCAATATGAGTTGCAAAAGTTCTAAGTCTGATTGAAGCTTTTATTAACCTGTACATTACCAGGAAAAGCACTCTGTAATAGATTTGTCACAATCACACTGCATGCAGGCAAGTTCCCCTGATAGTTGGAGATGCCATGGAGTGAGCTTTTAACCATTTAAATGTGGGAGGGAGTGAGCTTCAATTGGATAGGAGGTTGCCACCCTCCAAAACAGCCAAGACTAGCTGCACAAGAATTATAAAACATACAGAACACCTACAAGCTCAAATTGAACCCCCAAAATACCCACAACATATATATAAGCATATAAGTTTCACAGAGGAGTGCTACTGAGCATGGCAATTTATATTTAAAACCAGAGACATAACATAAAACACAGACAAAGCTCAGTGCACATCCAGAAAAACTTATATACGGTACAGTGCCTAAATATACATGTATAAATAACTAATAAATAAAATGGTCTTTTAGTTTAACATTTTGGCCAAATTGTTGTAAGCCCTTGAGCCAAACTTCACGGCAGACCACGTTCAAGGGTCCCTACACTAATATAAATTCTTAATAACCTGTGCATTGCCAGGAAGAATAATTTATAATAAATCTGTCAATATGAGTTGCAAAAGTTCTAAGTCTGATTGAAGCTTTTATTAACCTGTACATTACCAGGAAAAGCACTCTGTAATAGATTTGTCACAATCACACTGCATGCAGGCAAGTTCCCCTGATAGTTGGAGATGCCATGGAGTGAGCTTTTAACCATTTAAATGTGGGAGGGAGTGAGCTTCAATTGGATAGGAGGTTGCCACCCTCCAAAACAGCCAAGACTAGCTGCACAAGAATTATAAAACATACAGAACACCTACAAGCTCAAATTGAACCCCCAAAATACCCACAACATATATATAAGCATATAAGTTTCACAGAGGAGTGCTACTGAGCATGGCAATTTATATTTAAAACCAGAGACATAACATAAAACACAGACAAAGCTCAGTGCACATCCAGAAAAACTTATATACGGTACAGTGCCTAAATATACATGTATAAATAACTAATAAATAAAATGGTCTTTTAGTTTAACATTTTGGCCAAATTGTTGTAAGCCCTTGAGCCAAACTTCACGGCAGACCACGTTCAAGGGTCCCTACACTAATATAAATTCTTAATAACCTGTGCATTGCCAGGAAGAATGATTTATAATAAATCTGTCAATATGAGTTGCAAAAGTTCTAAGTCTGATTGAAGCTTTTATTAACCTGTACATTACCAGGAAAAGCACTCTGTAATAGATTTGTCACAATCACACTGCATGCAGGCAAGTTCCCCTGATAGTTGGAGATGCCATGGAGTGAGCTTTTAACCATTTAAATGTGGGAGGGAGTGAGCTTCAATTGGATAGGAGGTTGCCACCCTCCAAAACAGCCAAGACTAGCTGCACAAGAATTATAAAACATACAGAACACCTACAAGCTCAAATTGAACCCCCAAAATACCCACAACATATATATAAGCATATAAGTTTCACAGAGGAGTGCTACTGAGCATGGCAATTTATATTTAAAACCAGAGACATAACATAAAACACAGACAAAGCTCAGTGCACATCCAGAAAAACTTATATACGGTACAGTGCCTAAATATACATGTATAAATAACTAATAAATAAAATGGTCTTTTAGTTTAACATTTTGGCCAAATTGTTGTAAGCCCTTGAGCCAAACTTCACGGCAGACCACGTTCAAGGGTCCCTACACTAATATAAATTCTTAATAACCTGTGCATTGCCAGGAAGAATGATTTATAATAAATCTGTCAATATGAGTTGCAAAAGTTCTAAGTCTGATTGAAGCTTTTATTAACCTGTACATTACCAGGAAAAGCACTCTGTAATAGATTTGTCACAATCACACTGCATGCAGGCAAGTTCCCCTGATAGTTGGAGATGCCATGGAGTGAGCTTTTAACCATTTAAATGTGGGAGGGAGTGAGCTTCAATTGGATAGGAGGTTGCCACCCTCCAAAACAGCCAAGACTAGCTGCACAAGAATTATAAAACATACAGAACACCTACAAGCTCAAATTGAACCCCCAAAATACCCACAACATATATATAAGCATATAAGTTTCACAGAGGAGTGCTACTGAGCATGGCAATTTATATTTAAAACCAGAGACATAACATAAAACACAGACAAAGCTCAGTGCACATCCAGAAAAACTTATATACGGTACAGTGCCTAAATATACATGTATAAATAACTAATAAATAAAATGGTCTTTTAGTTTAACATTTTGGCCAAATTGTTGTAAGCCCTTGAGCCAAACTTCACGGCAGACCACGTTCAAGGGTCCCTACACTAATATAAATTCTTAATAACCTGTGCATTGCCAGGAAGAATGATTTATAATAAATCTGTCAATATGAGTTGCAAAAGTTCTAAGTCTGATTGAAGCTTTTATTAACCTGTACATTACCAGGAAAAGCACTCTGTAATAGATTTGTCACAATCACACTGCATGCAGGCAAGTTCCCCTGATAGTTGGAGATGCCATGGAGTGAGCTTTTAACCATTTAAATGTGGGAGGGAGTGAGCTTCAATTGGATAGGAGGTTGCCACCCTCCAAAACAGCCAAGACTAGCTGCACAAGAATTATAAAACATACAGAACACCTACAAGCTCAAATTGAACCCCCAAAATACCCACAACATATATATAAGCATATAAGTTTCACAGAGGAGTGCTACTGAGCATGGCAATTTATATTTAAAACCAGAGACATAACATAAAACACAGACAAAGCTCAGTGCACATCCAGAAAAACTTATATACGGTACAGTGCCTAAATATACATGTATAAATAACTAATAAATAAAATGGTCTTTTAGTTTAACATTTTGGCCAAATTGTTGTAAGCCCTTGAGCCAAACTTCACGGCAGACCACGTTCAAGGGTCCCTACACTAATATAAATTCTTAATAACCTGTGCATTGCCAGGAAGAATGATTTATAATAAATCTGTCAATATGAGTTGCAAAAGTTCTAAGTCTGATTGAAGCTTTTATTAACCTGTACATTACCAGGAAAAGCACTCTGTAATAGATTTGTCACAATCACACTGCATGCAGGCAAGTTCCCCTGATAGTTGGAGATGCCATGGAGTGAGCTTTTAACCATTTAAATGTGGGAGGGAGTGAGCTTCAATTGGATAGGAGGTTGCCACCCTCCAAAACAGCCAAGACTAGCTGCACAAGAATTATAAAACATACAGAACACCTACAAGCTCAAATTGAACCCCCAAAATACCCACAACATATATATAAGCATATAAGTTTCACAGAGGAGTGCTACTGAGCATGGCAATTTATATTTAAAACCAGAGACATAACATAAAACACAGACAAAGCTCAGTGCACATCCAGAAAAACTTATATACGGTACAGTGCCTAAATATACATGTATAAATAACTAATAAATAAAATGGTCTTTTAGTTTAACATTTTGGCCAAATTGTTGTAAGCCCTTGAGCCAAACTTCACGGCAGACCACGTTCAAGGGTCCCTACACTAATATAAATTCTTAATAACCTGTGCATTGCCAGGAAGAATAATTTATAATAAATCTGTCAATATGAGTTGCAAAAGTTCTAAGTCTGATTGAAGCTTTTATTAACCTGTACATTACCAGGAAAAGCACTCTGTAATAGATTTGTCACAATCACACTGCATGCAGGCAAGTTCCCCTGATAGTTGGAGATGCCATGGAGTGAGCTTTTAACCATTTAAATGTGGGAGGGAGTGAGCTTCAATTGGATAGGAGGTTGCCACCCTCCAAAACAGCCAAGACTAGCTGCACAAGAATTATAAAACATACAGAACACCTACAAGCTCAAATTGAACCCCCAAAATACCCACAACATATATATAAGCATATAAGTTTCACAGAGGAGTGCTACTGAGCATGGCAATTTATATTTAAAACCAGAGACATAACATAAAACACAGACAAAGCTCAGTGCACATCCAGAAAAACTTATATACGGTACAGTGCCTAAATATACATGTATAAATAACTAATAAATAAAATGGTCTTTTAGTTTAACATTTTGGCCAAATTGTTGTAAGCCCTTGAGCCAAACTTCACGGCAGACCACGTTCAAGGGTCCCTACACTAATATAAATTCTTAATAACCTGTGCATTGCCAGGAAGAATGATTTATAATAAATCTGTCAATATGAGTTGCAAAAGTTCTAAGTCTGATTGAAGCTTTTATTAACCTGTACATTACCAGGAAAAGCACTCTGTAATAGATTTGTCACAATCACACTGCATGCAGGCAAGTTCCCCTGATAGTTGGAGATGCCATGGAGTGAGCTTTTAACCATTTAAATGTGGGAGGGAGTGAGCTTCAATTGGATAGGAGGTTGCCACCCTCCAAAACAGCCAAGACTAGCTGCACAAGAATTATAAAACATACAGAACACCTACAAGCTCAAATTGAACCCCCAAAATACCCACAACATATATATAAGCATATAAGTTTCACAGAGGAGTGCTACTGAGCATGGCAATTTATATTTAAAACCAGAGACATAACATAAAACACAGACAAAGCTCAGTGCACATCCAGAAAAACTTATATACGGTACAGTGCCTAAATATACATGTATAAATAACTAATAAATAAAATGGTCTTTTAGTTTAACATTTTGGCCAAATTGTTGTAAGCCCTTGAGCCAAACTTCACGGCAGACCACGTTCAAGGGTCCCTACACTAATATAAATTCTTAATAACCTGTGCATTGCCAGGAAGAATGATTTATAATAAATCTGTCAATATGAGTTGCAAAAGTTCTAAGTCTGATTGAAGCTTTTATTAACCTGTACATTACCAGGAAAAGCACTCTGTAATAGATTTGTCACAATCACACTGCATGCAGGCAAGTTCCCCTGATAGTTGGAGATGCCATGGAGTGAGCTTTTAACCATTTAAATGTGGGAGGGAGTGAGCTTCAATTGGATAGGAGGTTGCCACCCTCCAAAACAGCCAAGACTAGCTGCACAAGAATTATAAAACATACAGAACACCTACAAGCTCAAATTGAACCCCCAAAATACCCACAACATATATATAAGCATATAAGTTTCACAGAGGAGTGCTACTGAGCATGGCAATTTATATTTAAAACCAGAGACATAACATAAAACACAGACAAAGCTCAGTGCACATCCAGAAAAACTTATATACGGTACAGTGCCTAAATATACATGTATAAATAACTAATAAATAAAATGGTCTTTTAGTTTAACATTTTGGCCAAATTGTTGTAAGCCCTTGAGCCAAACTTCACGGCAGACCACGTTCAAGGGTCCCTACACTAATATAAATTCTTAATAACCTGTGCATTGCCAGGAAGAATGATTTATAATAAATCTGTCAATATGAGTTGCAAAAGTTCTAAGTCTGATTGAAGCTTTTATTAACCTGTACATTACCAGGAAAAGCACTCTGTAATAGATTTGTCACAATCACACTGCATGCAGGCAAGTTTCCCTGATAGTTGGAGATGCCATGGAGTGAGCTTTTAACCATTTAAATGTGGGAGGGAGTGAGCTTCAATTGGATAGGAGGTTGCCACCCTCCAAAACAGCCAAGACTAGCTGCACAAGAATTATAAAACATACAGAACACCTACAAGCTCAAATTGAACCCCCAAAATACCCACAACATATATATAAGCATATAAGTTTCACAGAGGAGTGCTACTGAGCATGGCAATTTATATTTAAAACCAGAGACATAACATAAAACACAGACAAAGCTCAGTGCACATCCAGAAAAACTTATATACGGTACAGTGCCTAAATATACATGTATAAATAACTAATAAATAAAATGGTCTTTTAGTTTAACATTTTGGCCAAATTGTTGTAAGCCCTTGAGCCAAACTTCACGGCAGACCACGTTCAAGGGTCCCTACACTAATATAAATTCTTATATACCGTATATAAGTTTTTCTGGATGTGCACTGAGCTTTGTCTGTGTTTTATGTTATGTCTCTGGTTTTAAATATAAATTGCCATGCTCAGTAGCACTCCTCTGTGAAACTTATATGCTTATATATATGTTGTGGGTATTTTGGGGGTTCAATTTGAGCTTGTAGGTGTTCTGTATGTTTTATAATTCTTGTGCAGCTAGTCTTGGCTGTTTTGGAGGGTGGCAACCTCCTATCCAATTGAAGCTCACTCCCTCCCACATTTAAATGGTTAAAAGCTCACTCCATGGCATCTCCAACTATCAGGGGAACTTGCCTGCATGCAGTGTGATTGTGACAAATCTATTACAGAGTGCTTTTCCTGGTAATGTACAGGTTAATAAAAGCTTCAATCAGACTTAGAACTTTTGCAACTCATATTGACAGATTTATTATAAATCATTCTTCCTGGCAATGCACAGGTTATTAAGAATTTATATTAGTGTAGGGACCCTTGAACGTGGTCTGCCGTGAAGTTTGGCTCAAGGGCTTACAACAATTTGGCCAAAATGTTAAACTAAAAGACCATTTTATTTATTAGTTATTTATACATGTATATTTAGGCACTGTACCGTATATAAGTTTTTCTGGATGTGCACTGAGCTTTGTCTGTGTTTTATGTTATGTCTCTGGTTTTAAATATAAATTGCCATGCTCAGTAGCACTCCTCTGTGAAACTTATATGCTTATATATATGTTGTGGGTATTTTGGGGGTTCAATTTGAGCTTGTAGGTGTTCTGTATGTTTTATAATTCTTGTGCAGCTAGTCTTGGCTGTTTTGGAGGGTGGCAACCTCCTATCCAATTGAAGCTCACTCCCTCCCACATTTAAATGGTTAAAAGCTCACTCCATGGCATCTCCAACTATCAGGGGAACTTGCCTGCATGCAGTGTGATTGTGACAAATCTATTACAGAGTGCTTTTCCTGGTAATGTACAGGTTAATAAAAGCTTCAATCAGACTTAGAACTTTTGCAACTCATATTGACAGATTTATTATAAATCATTCTTCCTGGCAATGCACAGGTTATTAAGAATTTATATTAGTGTAGGGACCCTTGAACGTGGTCTGCCGTGAAGTTTGGCTCAAGGGCTTACAACAATTTGGCCAAAATGTTAAACTAAAAGACCATTTTATTTATTAGTTATTTATACATGTATATTTAGGCACTGTACCGTATATAAGTTTTTCTGGATGTGCACTGAGCTTTGTCTGTGTTTTATGTTATGTCTCTGGTTTTAAATATAAATTGCCATGCTCAGTAGCACTCCTCTGTGAAACTTATATGCTTATATATATGTTGTGGGTATTTTGGGGGTTCAATTTGAGCATGTACTGTAGGTGTTCTGTATGTTTTATAATTCTTGTGCAGCTAGTCTTGGCTGTTTTGGAGGGTGGCAACCTCCTATCCAATTGAAGCTCACTCCCTCCCACATTTAAATGGTTAAAAGCTCACTCCATGGCATCTCCAACTATCAGGGGAACTTGCCTGCATGCAGTGTGATTGTGACAAATCTATTACAGAGTGCTTTTCCTGGTAATGTACAGGTTAATAAAAGCTTCAATCAGACTTAGAACTTTTGCAACTCATATTGACAGATTTATTATAAATCATTCTTCCTGGCAATGCACAGGTTATTAAGAATTTATATTAGTGTAGGGACCCTTGAACGTGGTCTGCCGTGAAGTTTGGCTCAAGGGCTTACAACAATTTGGCCAAAATGTTAAACTAAAAGACCATTTTATTTATTAGTTATTTATACATGTATATTTAGGCACTGTACCGTATATAAGTTTTTCTGGATGTGCACTGAGCTTTGTCTGTGTTTTATGTTATGTCTCTGGTTTTAAATATAAATTGCCATGCTCAGTAGCACTCCTCTGTGAAACTTATATGCTTATATATATGTTGTGGGTATTTTGGGGGTTCAATTTGAGCTTGTAGGTGTTCTGTATGTTTTAGGAGATTATATACCTAGAAGAGGAGGGGCTGGCCTGCCACAAACTGCTCAATAAGCAGTTGCAGGTGATTGGCTAAATATATTCAAGTACACCATAGTAGTGTTGCCCTCTAGGAGCGTGCTGCTAAGGATTAAAATCGGCCCAACAAATAATGTAAAACAAATATATTATCACTGCGCTTCTCCATGTAAAGAGCATGCAGCTAGTGAAGGAAATGGCCATACAAATGTGCAAAACAGAAAGTGAATCCCTGAGTTTCTCCCTTTGGGATAGCAATCAATGGGGAATATAAATATATGTATGGTGTAAATACCTATAAGAAAAAAGGAGACTTTTGGTATACATCCTTTGATCAAATAATGCCAAGCCTGCTAACCACGTCAAGGTAAGTCTCATTAGCAGGTCCCTACGCTAAATGCATACTAGTGTTATGTGAAATAAGCCCAGAAGGGGTTAAAATATCAAAGCATATGTTTATATAACCTAGTGCAATTAAAAACTGGTATATACCAGTACAGATACTCACATGTAAGTGAAGTGAAATAAGGGGACCTTGCAGGAGATTATATACCTAGAAGAGGAGGGGCTGGCCCCTACATATATTTATATTCCCCATTGATTGCTATCCCAAAGGGAGAAGTGCAGGGATTCACTTTCTGTTTTGCACATCCTGGTCCACGCCTAGAGATGGCACCCCACACATGCATCTTCACTGGGTGTTTTGGACGCGGCTTCATAGATATGCGACCATTTTTGTGGAATGCAAAGGTGGCAAATCTCTCCAGAGATACAGTAGACTCGTCAGTAAAGATGCAATCCTGAAAAGTTTTGCCACTGTCGATCCATGCCTGTGCCTGGACCACTCTCTTTATCTTGTTGACATCTCTTATCATAGGGAACGCTCTGTAATGACAAGGAATAATTTTATAGGTACAGTACAGTTTATTAAACCACACTTTTCACCTCCTGTACTGTCCAGTACTAACCTCACACGTCCATATTTCCATCCAATTCTGCGTCTCATCTTCTTAATGCTGGTCTCTGATACGGTTAGATTGTGATTTTTCTGCAGAGTGTCTTTGACCCTTAAGGCACTCTTCTCATCATTCTCTTCACTTATTCGGTCATACAGAACAGTTGTCTCCCTACAGTTTAAAGGAAAAACAACAATACGTTACAGTGGGCCACAAGTACAGGTACTTTTGTTCTCAGGACCAACAGTATGGCCAAATACAGATATTACTTTAATAGAATAGTTATACTGTATAAATATACAGCGATAACAATAATAATAGATACAGTAGATACTGTATAGAATAGAGTTATATAAATACAGTATACAGCAATAATAATAGATAGATACTGTATAGAATAGAGTTATATAAATATACAGCAATAACAATAATAATAGATAGATACTGTATAGAATAGAGTTATATAAATATACAGCTATAATAATAATAATAGATAGATACAGTACAGTACAGTACTTACGCAGTAGTTACCGTTGGTGTCCTCTTTACTATTTTGGTTTTACCATGGGCATGATAGCTCACGGTGGCTTAAGTACTTAGCCAGCGTTGAATATCCGCAATTCGTTGTCCTCTCGTGTACATCTCCTTTATTCTCATGCTGAGATCCTTAGAAATCTTTTTAACAGGCATCGCTGCGTGTAGAAAGAAATACAACCACAAGAATGTATATTCGATGTTTAGTCTGTGTATTCAATGTGCAGTGAATCCACAAAATGGATGTCGTATTTATACTTTAATGAGTCACATTAGAATACGCCCACTTTTAACACCTGCACCTCGTCGCCATGCATAAAAGGTGACACACATTGCATAGCTTCCCACTCGATGATTTATATCTGAACTTGCCCTTGTCCAGATACTGCATTGTGCCATCTGCTTCCATGGATCAACCTCGAATCTACGGATGCAGGAACACACTCGCCTCTGCCGTGCCTGTCATGCAGAAAAAGCAAAAGGCGGCAGCCGTTTCCAAGCCAAGGCCAAAGCGAAAAGCTAAGGCTAATAAAGAAAACCTTCTGACGACTCCAAAGGCTACAGGTAAGGCTTTAAAGAAGCCTTATTATGTCAAGAAGAAATTCGGTGATGTACACTCAAAGCAAAACAAATGGTCACCTTCTGCATCAGCCCTCGCCGCCGCTGCCGCTTCTCTCCCGGAAACCCAGTGGACACCTTCTCCATCACTCCTCGCCACTGCTGCCACTTCTCTCCCGGAAACCCAGAGAATACCTTCTCCATCACTCCTCGCCGACACTGCGGCTGCCGCTTCTCTCCCGGAAACCCAGGGGACACCTTCTTCATCACTCCTCGCCGCTGCTGCCGCTTCTCTCCTGGAAACCCACAGGACACCTTCTCCATCACTCCTCGACGACTCTGTCGCTTCTCTCCCGGAAATCCACAGGGCACCTTCTCCATCACTCTTCGACGACTCTGTCGCTTCTCTCCCAGAAATCCACAGGACACCTCCTCCTGCCGCTTATCTCCAGGGAACCCCCATCTCATCCGCTTATGCACCCATCCACCCAGGTGTCTACAGCACCCCATGCACAAGATCCAGCTCGTTAGACCGGATAACTGTGATTATCCTGTCAGGTGCATCAGAGTCAATGTAGTAGTCGCTGCACATGTAAGCATAATAAATATAAAAATCTTTAGCCTCAAAGAAGCAACTGGCCCAGCTCAGGGCACCAATTGTTGCATAGACTCACGGTTTGGGGAGTAAATTCGCCGTAATTCGGTCCTCAGTGGCTGTATTGTTGCACCGCCAACCCTATCGTGACTGTGGCGTCACGTGGGGCGGTCAAGCGACCGGCGGTGATCTCCTCTGATGTAAGTAGATGGGGACCGGCGAGCTCCGTGTCTCAGCTGAGCTTCTGGTCTCCGTGTTGAAACCGCTACCTCCAACGTAACTGCGACGTGACCGGCGGTGATCCCCTCCGTGAGCAGCGGCTACCCGGCATGCAATCCAGTGGTCAGCAGTATGTGAAGTCCTCCAACAGCAGCGGGAAGAATAGCGGAGCACAGCCGAAAGCAAACAGGGTATAGACGTGGGTGGTGACTACAAAAAGTTTATTGAAACAGCCAGGTGTAGCTGATGGGTCCTCTGACGCATTTCAGCCCTCAGGCCCTCAGGCCTGTTTGCTTTCAGCTCGTTAGACCGCATGCTGAATGGGTTAAGTGTCGATATCCCTGGGAACGCTATGCTGGTAAAGATAGAACTTCTTTTAGAGACCATGCTAAATATGGATCAACGGATGGAAAAGATGGATCAACGGATGGAGAAGATGGATCAACGGATGGAGAAGATGGATCAACGGATGTGGAAGATGGAGACTGACATAGCGGGGATACATAATTTGCTCGGAGTTCATGCCCCTGTATCTCGGACGCCGGAGCAGGCGGGTGGCATGGATGGGATGAATGGGACCTTCAACCTTCCATCGCCAAGCGCACCCCCTCCATCAGAAGAATATGTGTTCATATATACCGTTGACGAGGATGTCATGACAACCCCGTCAAGACCACGCCAGGAGGCAACACTGACAAGGAGACCAAGACAGGAGGAAAGCATCCTCCCAGACAACCTACCCTCGCCCGCCGCCAAAAGCACACCCGCTCCAAAAAGAACACCCGCTCCCAGAATCCAACCCTCATACGCTTGCATTGAGACGGTGCCCGACATCATCCTGCGCGAGCTGCCCCAGCCACTCAGGGAGAAGTATAGGTTTGCAAGAGCTCGTATACCCCAGAGGCATGCCTTGTTAATTTTCAAGCACCACGTGCCATACTCGTTGTACTTAGGGTGGGCCCACAATGTAAACTATGAAGGGAATCGCGACAAAAAGGCTCTTCCTGAAATTTTAAGAAAGACTATTGTGGAGGAATTACCGATCCTTTAATGAAAATCGTGCAAGACTCCATTAATGGCATTTTGCGGCATACAAGGCATCGACCCTGGAAGGACAATCTGCTGGGGATCGAATTCGCTTTGTGATTGGTCGTCTGTTAAAATGTTGATTCATTTCTGACTTGTTCATTGTTTTAAATTGTATTCTAATATGTTTTTTTAAATATACCTGTATGTTTTTAATTACAGTACGCCATTAATGTTTTTTTACTTACAGTACTCCACCAATAAAAATAATTTTGATTGTTGTACATTGTATTCATACGGTCAATGTTTTTACTGTATTGGACACCATTAATGTTTTTTTTTTACTTACTGCACCCACCAATAAAATAAATTGCTGCTTTTTTTAATTACAGTACACCATTAATGTTTTTTTACTTACAGTACTCCACCAATAAAAATAATGTTGATTGTTGTACTGTACATTGTATTCATACTGTCAATGTTTTTACTGTATTGGATACCATTAATGTATTTGTACTTACTGCACCAACCAATAAATTAAATTGCTGCTTTTTTAAAATATACCTGTATGTTTTTAATTACAGTACACCATTAATGTTTTTTTACTTACTGCGCATTACAGTACATCAAAACAGTATTAAAATGCATTATCGGTATTTGTATTATTATTACAGTAGAACACACATACTGTACTGTAATACATGTACAGAATAAATGCATACTTTTTATTTTTGGGGTTTATTATACAGTACAGTATGTAAAAAAGTATGTAAAAAAGCTCAGTTATTCTATCCTAATCAATAAAAGTGGCACTGATTCAGATTCAGCAGTGTGCAAGCATCGGTACAAAAAGCGATATTATCCATCGAAATCACTCCATTTGTCGTTCTCAGCCCGATGACAAAGTTTCTTTTCTGAGGAAGAAAAATAAAAGTATTACTGTAATGGTTAGTTCAAATTAGTCATTCCCCTAAAGAAGTTCCCACAGTCAGTCCCCGCAGTCCCCTCGGTCAGTCCCAACAATTATTTTCTCGGGGGGCGTCTCTTGCTCACATACAGTACATGCATGCGCCTAGATGTGATGAGACGCATACTGTATGGGTTTCAACAAGGTTCCAATGCGCATGCGCCTAACTGTAGAAGCTGTACAGCCAATAATATTGCTGGACTACATTTTGGCGAATTGTGACTACAAGAACTAAATAACCATACTGTAAGCTAAGCGATTGATTACAGAGAATTGCTTTACCGTGCATTGATATTGATATGGTAAAAAAATAATTACATACGGCAGCTGTACCCACCATAGACTTTGCCATGCGGTTGGCGCCGAGCCACTGCCAGTCCCACAGTCTTAATTATACATGTAGTTGACAGGTGACAGCGGGCCTGCTACACCTGTAGTTGACAGCTGATGAATCTGGAAATCGCTTTGGTACATGCAAGCTTGCTGGTATCTGTACGTGAAATCCTGCTCAGGCTGCAGGTATCCAGGCGGGGGCTGATAGCAAGGGTTGCCAGTCAGCAGGTATTCACAGACGGTCTGACCGTTATTGGAAGCCGGTGCTGGCGCTGGCGCATTGCTTGCCAAGGACTGATGATTCTTAGTTGGTTTTATCATGATCTTTCGCCTTTTGAACTCTCCATGATCAAAGATACTGGAAAATTCAGGGGCAACACACCAATACCCTCCTCCTGTAACTCCGGGTGCAGGAGCAATACGAAAAAAACGTGGATCGATACATAACTTTTTCCTTATCGCACGCTTCCACACCAGAGCATCTGGTGAAAATTTGTATAAGTCATAATTTTCGATAAAATATTGATACATTTGACCAACTGTGGCCATCTTATCATCTGCTGAACTAATTGCTGACCATATTAAATAAGCATACGTTATGTTGGACTGCAGTGGTGTACTCATCTCTGGACCTCTCTGGACAATGGAATAGAACACCAGACACTTTGCATTTAGTTTTTAATATGAAACGCCTAAATAGATACAATGTTGTACAACTTCTTCAGTACCAAGGTCAATTCACAAAGGACCACTGTGGTATTTTTTAAACACCTGCAAGTCGACACATTACTGAAGCGCATGCGCATTACAATTCATGAATATCTGCCACCTGGCGGATACGCGAAGAATTGCAACCAATTAAATCCAAAACATTCTCATTAAACAGATCAAGCGTGGGTGACGCCGGCATGATTGCAACATGAATACGGCACGAATGCCACACGAACGCGGAAAAGCGCGTGGCATTCGGAAAAAGTCACCGGAAAATATCGGTGAAGTGTTAGAATAAAAGGGGCTGCTGCTGTACATTGAGAGTTACCTCTTGTTTTCAAGTATGTGATGGGCACAGTTATAACAATACATGGTTATATTAAAAGAACAGAGGTTATACAGTCAATTCACAGACATTTCATGGACAGATATGAGTTGGAAAATGAGGTACAGGGGATAAAGGACTCATGAGTTTCAGATTGAAATAGAGAAGCTTTATCATTACCAAACATCAGCGAACAGCAACAAACGGCTCACACCCATTAGCTGCGCCAAAGTCTGCCTTTTGGATAACGCAGATGTACACTGAAGGGGTTCAGATTGAATGCAGCTGTGAATTCACATTTCTTTGTCCTCTTGGCTCATTAATATTCCATTGGGTAGGGTTGATGTTCCATAAAGTATAAGCAACTGTTAACTCTTAGCACGCTGGTCCTGTGGAGAGGGGAACAGCTCTTGGTGAGCTTCATCATACGTCAGCCTTTGGGGCGACACAGATGTACACTGAAGGGGTCCAGATTGAATGCTGCTATGAATATATACTGTATGAAGTTTCTAATGTGAATAATGGAGAAGTACGATGGCCACCACAAAGAAAACAAACCACTAGATGGGGAGGAAATCCTTGGAGAAACTCAGAGCCAAAAAACGAATGGCTGGATTTCTGTTATAGATGTGGAGAAGAAGGACTCTGCTGTCCATTGCCGAAAGAAGGAGAATCTACCTCAAGTTGTTAAGCCGTTTATCCGCTCTCGCTCAACCTCGGGAAACGACCTTGTGACCCAGTGAAGGAGCATACTGGGCCCTGTGTGCATAAAGGCTCAGTTTGGACAGCACCAGCAAGATACCATCATACCTCCCATTTACACAGGGGGTTCCTGGGGCCATCGACACGAGTGAAGGCAAATATTGAGGGGCAAACATGTGATGTACTCTTGGATAGTGGGTCTGAGGTATCCATTATTTTTTTAAATATGGTATGATCGATACCTCAAACATCTGCCATTGCAAACACTGAAGTGCCTGGTCGCTTGGGGCCCCAGAAATACCAGTTATTAATATCTGGCGTATAAAGTGGTGAAGCTCAAGTTTCCAAAGAAGATAACCGGGGTCACGTGGCCATTAATGGTTGCACTTATATACCCCAAAATTTGCTGTAAGGAAGAAACTGGAGCAATAAGTGGCACTACAGATGTATGTGCCACATCTCAAAAGAGAGATCAGACTCCGCATGCCTCTGGACTGACCCATGATTCTCTAGGAGTGTCGACAGAAATCCCCATGGTTAGTGTGGCTAAGAGGGTGATAGCAATGACGTTGGACATAGGGAACATGTGGTGTAATAATACTGCAATCTGTAAAAACTGTGTGTGTGTTGGTTCCACTGTACCTATGATGCTACTCTATGTACAGTACTTAGAGAGGGTGGTATTTGTTTGCTTAGATTATCATGTGTGAAGATGGTCTTAGCCCGGATGATGGGATATCAATGTCTTTTGCAGGGGGAGGATGTAACTACCTGTGTGATACAAGCACACATTCACACTGGCCCATGGCAGGTTTCTCTCCAGTGTGGTCAGGACACGTAACACTGTCCTGTACACATCATTGATGGATCTGCCCCTTTATGATGTAGATGTATATGGTCATTAGCCTCCCGCTAATGATATAGAGCCACATATAAGGGTATCTACGTCATCCAGGGGGAAGTAAATACAGCCCATGCATCTTACAAGTCCGGCGGTTACATGGCTCCAGGCAGAGACACTGGGAAACGGCAATAGATTATTGCAGGTGGCTGCGCAGCTCATTTGGAAGGTGAATATCGGTATTCTCTCTTCCATCAAGTGAAGGATTAAGACTGTGGGGGTCCCAATCGAAAGCATGAACCCCCACAGTGTTAATTTGCAAAGGGGAGACTCCTGGGGCGGGTAGAACCTCGGTGGCCAGAACATCGGGAGCAGGAAAGGATTGTTGGGGTCACAAGCAGGGTTCAGTGGCAGGCAGCAAGCAGGATCGTTGTGGTCACAGGCAGGGTCGACAACAGGAAGGCTTGAGCAGGGGAGCAGGAACTGAGACTAGGGAGCAGTGACTTAGACTAGGGAGCAGGAACAGGACTGGGACTTGCTAGCAGGAAACAGACTGGGGAAATCTAGTTCAATAGCAAGGGCCTTTAATATATAATCAGGACTATAGAGTACAGGGAACAGGTCAGGTCAGATCAGGGAGGCAGCAGAAGGAGTCAAGATCACAAAACAAAGGCAAGGGAGGAACAGGAAACAGGAACTATAAGGACAGAGGCCAGGAGCAAAGAGGAGACAGACAGACAGAAACCAGTAGCACACCCAGTGGACAGAGAAAAGAACTATGGCTAGAAGCAGGATGTCTAGGAGACCATGACATTACTCCCCCCTCTCAAGAGCGTTCTCTGGACGATCCTCCAGGCTCTTTCCGGAGGCCTTGATGAAAGGCAGACTCACGGTTACCCACCTCTGGTGGTTGACGGGCAAAATACTTGTACCCACTGCGACTACGCAGGAACCAGGAACCGGTACATCGGGCATTGCAAGGAACATCCTGACAGGTGCATTTGATTTAAATGCAGGGACATGGACATCAGGAACACGGGCACCAGGAACGGTTGCACCAGGCTCTCCACACGAGTCAGTGGGGACATCGAGTCCACCCTCTGTGGTCTCCCCTTGTGACCAACACATCTCTTTTTGTCCTGGAATCAGCAACTTCTCGGTGGGCATGCTCAACTCAATCGCAGGGGCATGGACATCAGGAATGGGTGCACCAGGCCCTCCACACGAGTCAGTGGGGACACTGAGCTCACTCTCTGTGGTCTCTCCTTGTGACCAGCATATCTGTTAGTTTTGGAATTTCTTTCTCCAACTTCATCTTTTCAGACTTCAATTTAGCACTAAATGTCTGTTCCTTGTAACCCTTGCTCAGATTTTGTAAAGCCTCTGCCAGCTAGCTTTTGAATTCTGTCTGATGTCCGGAATCTGTTTCTACTGTCCCAGTCTCCTGCCGTTTCGTGGTATCACTTAATGAGCATTTAAGACCGGCTATTTAAGTTTTCAACTCTTGAAGCTGTCCTTCTGCATCTCTTTTCCTACTCAATGCAGTTGCCAGTTCAGCTTCTTTGGAATTGAGTCGCGATTCCACATCTCCCAGCTGACTCAGAGCAAGGCTTAAATCTGTTTCCTTTTCTTTATTTCTGACCTGCAGCTGCCGGTATTCCTCCCGGACCTTGTCCAGCTCCAGCTGCAGCCGGGCCATCTCACGGGCTGTGTGGTCCAGCAATTCGCAGGCATCGGCCATTTTGACCTCATAGCGCAGTGTCAGGCCAGCCACTTGACGGACACCTCCTCTCTCTCTTCCATTTTGGCGACCTACATCTTAAGCTCAGCGATCTGCGCCTGCAGTTCTGTGAGTTGCTGGGATGTGTGTTCAGCTGCCAGCTTTAGCTCTTCCACTTCTTGGCATTGCTGCAAGTTCCACTCCTCAGCGACAGACCCCTGTTACTTGAGTGCTGTGAGGATTCAGGGATCGCGGCATCTGCGCCCTGGTCCCCCTTCTCCTGCGGTTACTCCCGCTACCGTGGCGTGCGCCTCTCGCTGGCGTCACTCACCTTCGGCGGTCCTGGGGGTCCCCCGCCGTGCTCTGCGTCCTCGGATGCCCGCGGGGTCTGCAGTCCCGCATGCGGCCGCCGTGTTCCCCAGCCGCGCGCCTGAACAGCGCGCGCCGGGTGAGGTTAATTTATTCACTGCTCCTGCAGTGAAGACCCGCCCCCAGCACACTAAGAGGACCTCCTACCAAGACAAGACTCCTCACCTGCCTGCCAATCAAGGGGACCTATCCAGGATAGCTCCACGCAGTCCTCAAGGCCTGCCCCCACCTCTGATTGGCCAGTCACACTTTATAATGCCAGTTCTTCCTCTTACTCATTGCTCGACATAGTTTTCACTTGGATTACTACTCTGGCGTTTTCTCTCTTATTCTCTCAGGTTACGACTTGGCTTGGCGGACGTCTCTCTCTGGCTCTAGACCCCTGCTTGGACAAACGACCTTCCGGAATTCTCCAATCCCAGACTTTGGCTAACGGCAACGACAACAGCATTTCTACACCGGTACCGGCAAGTATTGCTAGCTAAATACACCTGGCCTGGCAACGCCAAAATCACCACACTCCGGACACGCTCCCTTTGCTGCGGGTGCGTGTTTCTATACATTCCTCACCTCAGTGAAAGGAACGGGTCTGGTCTGCGGGCAGCACCGGCGTAACATTATGTCGAGCCCACAAGACGCAGACCAGACTGTGGACTCTATGATGACGGCCATGTACCAACAAATACAGGCCTTAACGGATCAAGTGGCTCTCCTCTCCCAACAGGTATCGGACCGCCCTTTACAGGCTCCGCCTGCGGCTGCACCCCCGGCGCAGCCTGACTTATCTTCCACTTCATTTTCAGTTCCGAAGATTCCGGCCCCAAGGCCCTACGCAGGGGATCCACACGCCTGTCGTGGCTTTCTCAACCAGTGCGAGATCCAGTTCGAGATGGCTCCCCAGTTGTATGCTACTGGCCGGAAAAAGGTAGCCTACGTATATAGTCTGCTCACAGGTAATGCACTGGCATGGGCCTCTCCGATCTGGGAACTACGCCCTGATATTACCCGCGATTACGCGGCCTTCAGACGGGACTTTCGACAGGTTTTTGATATCCCCGCACGTCAAGAGACTGCTTCTGATACCCTGCTAGAGCTTACACAGGGACGTCGGCCTGTGGGTCAATACGCCTTGGAATTCAGAACTGTAGCAGCTGAGACTCATTGGGGTCAGGAGGCTTTAGTCGCCGTCTTCTGGAAAGGTCTATCGGAGTCTCTGAAGGATGAACTTGCTTCCCACACCAGGCCAGAGTTACTGGAGGATCTCATCACCCTGGCTACTCGTATGGATCAGCGCCTACAGGTACGCCGCGCTCAGCGTCAGCTTCCCCGGGCTACGCCTTTCCGTGCTTCCTTTTCCAGGTTCTCTACTAACCAGAGACCCATCGTATCCCCGTTACCGGCGCTGGAGGCTCCAGAGCCGATGCAACTTGGAGTTCAGCAACCTCGGGTACCGTCACGACAACTTCGCTCTACTGGTGAATCGTGCCATCATTGCGGAGCTTCTGAGCAGCGTACCCGTAACCATCCTCCATCTCCGGGAAACGACTAAGCCCAGTGAGTACGAAGGGGCACTCTCTGGGTACTGAATCTCCTTGTCCCCCTCCCAGAAGGGAATTTCCCAAAAGATTGACTATTCCCGTCTCCCTTTCAGGACCGACTTTCCGCACCTCCACTGCTGCATTTATAGATTCCGGCGCAGGAGGGAATTTCATAGATCAAACCTTTTCTGAGCAAAATCAAATTCCGCTTTCCAGGAAGGACTCTCCCGTTGCCTTGGTCGGGATTGATAATCGACCTCTCACCCCGGCTTATATCTCCTTAGAGACCGGACCTATCACCCTTTCTACTCATTCTCACAAAGAGACTCTGGGTTTTGATGTTATTCATGCCCCAGGAACACCTATCACGCTTGGCTTGCCCTGGTTACAGAAGCATAATCCACTCATCGATTGGGTTTCTCCTAACCCTATTAACTGGAGGTCAAGGTCAGAGAAATCTTTTTCCTCTATCAAGCAACCATCCTTTCTATTAGCCAACACATCAAGTTCTTGGAGGGAGTTACCTTCTCCATACGCCGAATTCTTGGACGTTTTCAGCAAGGCTCAGTCTGAACTTCTACTGCACCGACACACTTTATTCGAGCAAATACCCAGTATGTACCTGGCAGATACCTGGAATGCGCCGCTCCTCACCTCTGACAAGCCCCGTTGTGTTTGCCTTCCCAGCCTGGGTTCATGCCTGGCTGATGGGCAGCTGATCTGTTAAATGATAATGATTAGGATTTAATAGGCTGCAATGCTTCGCGTGTCTACCAGATGGCATAAATTCATGAATTGTAATGCAGTATATATATATATACTGTGCAGTATTGCAGCCAGTGGGAATAAAATGCTTCAATCCCTGCCTGGAAAATAACCCAATGTACTCGAGCAGAAAACAGTCACAAACCTCAATACACCCGGGTATACCCGAATTCATGGGACTAGCCGAGCTCGAATAAAGTGTGTCGCCAGTGTACCTTCTCATCGTTCCTACGATTGTCCGATTGATCTGGTACCTGGTTATACCTTGCCTAAAGCCAAATCTTATCCTCTCTCGTTGCCCGAGACCAAAGCTATGGACGAATATATTCGTGAGAATCTTAAGCGGGGCTTCATACGTCATTCCAATTCTCCTGCGGGGGCTGGATTCTTCTTTGTCAAAAAGAAAGATGGTACTCTCAGACCATGTATTGATTACTGGGGTCTGAACCATATCACAGTGAAGAATCGTTATCCACTCCCACTCATCTCCGAACTCTTTGATAGACTTCAGGGGGCGAATCTCTTTACTAAACTGGATCTCCATGGGGCATACAACCTCATCCGCATCCGGGAGGGCGATGAATGGAAGACTGCCTTCAACACCCGTAGCGGACACTACGAATATCTAGTGATGCCCTTCGGGTTATGCAACGCACCGGCAGTTTTTCAGGACTTCATCAATGACATCTTTCGAGACGTTCTTAATATATTTGTCATTGTATACCTGGATGACATCCTTATTTTTTCTCAAAACTTACAGGATCATATCATCCATACGAAGTTTGTGCTTTCACGCCTCCGCGAGAACCGGTTGTTTGCTAAAATGGAGAAATGCATTTTTCATCAGTCTACCACTTCTTTTCTCGGATACATCATCTCCAACAAAGGTTTGGCCATGGACCCAGAGAAGCTAAAGGCCGTCGTGGATTGGCCACAACCCAATTCCCTCAAATCTGTTCAACGGTTTTTGGGTTTTTCTAATTATTACCGGAAGTTTATCCGCAACTTTTCTACCATTGTCGCTCCTATCACGGCACTGACCAAAAAAGGTGCAGACCCTTCATCTTGGTCTCCAGAAGCTGTCACGGCATTCGAGACACTGAAACAAACTTTTGTCTCTGCTCCCATCCTTCGACACCCTAACACGAATTTCCCCTTCACCTTAGAGGTTGACGCTTCGGACTGTGGGGCTGGGGCGGTTCTGTCGCAGAAATTTTCTTCCGAGGATAAACTTCATCCTTGCGGGTTCTTCTCCAAAAGATTTTCATCGGCAGAGAGGAATTATGACGTGGGCAATAGGGAACTTTTGGCCGTCAAGATGGCTCTTCAAGAATGGAGACATCTTCTGGAGGGGTCAAAAGAGCCATTCACCATCCTTACGGACCATAAGAACTTATTATACATTGAGAATGCCCGTCGCTTAGGTCCTCGCCAAGCTCGCTGGTCGTTATTTTTCTCTAGATTCAATTTTGTTCTCTCATACATTCCCGGCACTAAGAACGTCAAGGCGGATGCTCTCTCCCGGCAATACTCTTCTGAAGAGAAATCAGAGAAAACCACTGAGTCCATCCTCCCTAAACAAAGAATCTTAGCAGCTGTGGCATTCAAGAATCTTGAGAGGATCATCAAGTCTCAAGAGAACCTCCCGTCCGGTCTTGTGGTTCCTAAAGACTCTTTGTATGTGGAACCCAAATTTATCCCTGAAATACTGGACTGGGGACACGCCGTCCGTTCGGCAGGGCATCCTGGATTCCAGAAAACCTTGGACCTCATCCGTCGTACCTTTTGGTGGCCCAATATGGTTAAAACCATTCTGGAATTTACACGGTCCTGTCCGGTATGTGCGCGTAACAAGATTCCTCGTCAGAAACCTCAGGGTCTTCTCTTACCTTTACCTAATCTGGAGCGTCCCTGGTCCCACATTTCGATGGATTTTATTGTGGAGTTGCCTAGGTCGAATGGCATGAATACCATTCTTGTGGTAGTGGATCGGTTTTCCAAGATGGCACACTTTATCCCTCTCAAAGGATTACCCTCCTCACCCGCCCTTGCGGATATTTTTGCCAAAGAGATTTTCCGGATCCATGGGATTCCCACATCCATCGTGTCCGATCGGGGTTCCCAGTTCGTCTCCAAGTTCTGGAGAAATTTCACCAAGAGACTAGGTATCTCGTCTTTTCTTCTGGATATCACCCTCAATCCAACGGACAGACCGAGAGGGTTAATCAATCCCTCGAGAAATACTTAAGGTGCTTTGTCTCTAATTCTCAGGATGACTGGGCAGAATTACTTACCTGGGCTGAGTACGCATTCAATTCTTCCAGGAATGAGTCCACTCACAAGACCCAAATCTTTATCAACTACGGATTCCATCCGGCTCGCCTACCCATTACTAAAGAATCCTCTGGGGTACCAGCCGTGGACGAACATATTGCTCTCCTACAAGACTCTTGGTCCAGAATACAATCTGCATTACAAAAGGCATCCTTGACATCTAAAAATCAGGTTGATCGTCACTGTCGTCCGGCACCCGAATACAAACCCGGGGACAAGGTTTGGCTATCATCCAAGAACATCCGTCTCAAAACGCCTTCCCTCAAATTGGCTCCTAGGTTCCTGGGTCCCTTTTCCATTTTGGAGCAGGTTAATCCAGTTTCTTTTCGACTCCAACTTCCTCAAAGCATGAGAATTCCGAATGTCTTTCACACCTCACTTCTCAAACCTTTTATCTCCAGTAGCCTCTTTCCGGATCACACTTCTAAACCAGATCCTGTGATGGTACAGGGTAACGAAGAGTATGAAATACAGGCTCTACTGGATTCCCGTCTTTCAAGAGGTAAAGTCCACTTCTTGGTCCACTGGAGAGGTTTTGGACCCGAAGAGAGGTCATGGGTACCCCTGAAAGATATTCATGCGCCAGGACTCCTCAAACGCTTTCGAAAGAAGTTTCCATCAAAACCATGGAGGGATCGTCCTGAGGCTGATCCTGAAGGGGGGGTACTGTGAGGATTCAGGGATCGCGGCATCCGCGCCCTGGTCCCCCTTCTCCTGCGGTTACTCCCGCTACCGTGGCGTGCGCCTCTCGCTGGCGTCACTCACCTTCGGCGGTCCTGGGGGTCCCCCGCCGTGCTCTGCGTCCTCGGATGCCCGCGGGGTCTGCAGTCCCGCATGCGGCCGCCGTGTTCCCCAGCCGCGCGCCTGAACAGCGCGTGCCGGGTGAGGTTAATTTATTCACTGCTCCTGCAGTGAAGACCCGCCCCCAGCACACTAAGAGGACCTCCTACCAAGACAAGACTCCTCACCTGCCTGCCAATCAAGGGGACCTATCCAGGATAGCTCCACGCAGTCCTCCAGGCCTGCCCCCACCTCTGATTGGCCAGTCACACTTTATAATGCCAGTTCTTCCTCTTACTCATTGCTCGACATAGTTTTCACTTGGATTACTACTCTGGCGTTTTCTCTCTTATTCTCTCAGGTTACGACTTGGCTTGGCGGACGTCTCTCTCTGGCTCTAGACCCCTGCTTGGACAAACGACCTTCCGGAATTCTCCAATCCCAGACTTTGGCTAACGGCAACGACAACGGCATTTCTACACCGGTACCGGCAAGTATTGCTAGCTAAATACACCTGGCCTGGCAACGCCAAAATCACCACACTCCGGACACGCTCCCTATGCTGCGGGTGCGTGTTTCTATACGTTCCTCACCTCAGTGAAAGGAACGGGTCTGGTCTGCGGGCAGCACCGGCGTAACAAGTGCATCCTGCAATTCTCCTCTCAGGGCCTTCACCTCTTCACCGTGCTCGCTCTGAACTTGCTTCCCCGCATCCTTCATTACATTTTTGAGCTCTGCCAATTCCTTTGCTAGGTTCCCAGCAGCTTGCCTTTTCCAGGTTTCTTTTTCCTGGGTGTACTGACTGTTGTGGATGGAGCACCGTCTCTGCTCCTCTAGCTCTTGCTTCAGTTTTGGACCGCCTCGTGCTCCCTCTCATACAGAGTTACCTGGCCTCTAAGCTCTTCCTCCAGCAAGGCTCTGGATATGCTCATTATGGCCTTCAGCTCCTCATGCTGCTCTCTGGGGACACACTGGGTATTCAAATGCTCCTGCAGCATTTTTACTTTGTTAGCTGTCTGGATACTTTCTTCCTCCAGAACTCGCTGCTTCTCCTCAGCATTCACCTGTTTCTTCTTGGCATCCTACAGACTCGCACGCAGTTCTTGCAGTTGGCTCTATAGCATGTTTTCTACTTGTGTGCGCTGCTCCAGGGAGACACTTTCTTCTTGCAGCACTCTCTCTGCATTCTTCGGTGCTGCCTGTACGTCTAACTTTTCCTGGACCAATGGTTTCTTCTCCTCTTCTAATTTATGGAGTCACTTATCTCCTTCACTGGCTTGGTCAGAGACGGTCTTGAACATTTGGTTTATAGTTCCAAACTCACTATTCAACCCTTCGAAGGCCTCTCTCACAGAACGTCTCCTTCCGAGAGGCTTCCATCTCTGTCTTTAAGTTGCAAATCTCCTCATGAGAGGATCCCAGCTCTGTACTAAGCCTGTGAAATTATTTTTCAAAGAATTCCAGCACTGTGTTAAGTTGATCAATGGAGCTCTGGTCCAGGGCCGCATCAGTATATGCCTTCTGCAACTTACTTGACATGATAACCAGGTCACTCTTCAACTGATGGTTATCTTTCTCCTGTAATACACATTTAGCAATTGCTGTGGATAGACACATTTGTAGTGCAGCCTTGACCTTTTGCTCTTTATTTAGTTGTCTATAGAGGCAATTTATCTCATTCTCTGCAGGTTGAGGTGACTGGGTTAGGGCTCTTTTACCTTGGTTAAAGGCATCCTCTTTCTTTTCCACTATTCCTGGGATGATTCTGTGAGTCGCCTTAGGCTGCAGCATATCTCTATTCTCTTCTAATGCAGGTTTTCCTGATGTTGAAGGGTTATCCTTAATCCTTCTGTAACTTCACTCTAACACCTCCTCTCTTCTTTTTCTTTCTTTTTGCTTTGAGAAGCTCTGAAGAATCAGTGGTACTGTATTCACATTTATTGCTCAAGACTGCTTTCAAAGTGGGAGCCATAGCTTCAGACATGGGGAACCAAACTTCCCAAGAAACCAGTAAAGTGGAAATATGTTTTTAAAGCAGAAGCATTGGAATGAACAAAATAAATATTAGGCACAACAATGAGACAAAAGATAGGAGAGCTGAAACTTTAGAATCAAGCATAGGAATATCACAGATTGCGAGAAACTAAAGACAGAGAAACTTGCAGTAACATGTATGTATGTATGTACAGTATGTACAGTTAGGTCCGGAAATAATTGGACACTGACACAATTTTCATAATTTTGGCTCTGTACACCACCACAATGGATTTGAAATGAAACAACTGAGATGCAATAGAAGTGCAGACTTTCAGCTTTAATTTAAGGGGTTGAACAAAAATATTGTATGAAACGTTTAGGAATTGCAACCATTTTCATACACAGTCCCCTTATTTCAGGGGCTCAAATGTAATTGGACAAATTAACAAAATCATAAATAAAATGTTCATTTTTAATACTTTGTCGAGAATCCGTTGCAGGCAATGACTGTTTGAAGTCTGGAACGCATGGACATCACCAAACACTGGGTTTCCTCCTTTGTGATGCTTTGCCAGACCTTTACTGCAGCTGTCTTCAGTTGTTGTTTGTTCGTGGATATTTCTGCCTTAAGTTTTGTCTTCAGCAAGTGAAATGCATGCTCGATCGGGTTGAGATCAGGTGATTGACTCGGCCATTGCTGAATATTCCACTTCTTTGCCTTAAAAATACTCCTGGGTGCTTTCGCAGTATGTTTTGGGACATTGTCCATCTGTAAAGTGAAGCGCCATCCAATCAACTTTGCTGAATTTGGCTGAATCTGAGCAGACAATATATCTGTAAGGAATTGGGGAACACGCCCCCTGTGGCGTGCTCCCTCCTTACCTGCCGCATCTCAGTTCCCGCTCTCCTTATTGAGCATGCACGCTCCCGCGGTTCCCTACTCGTACCACGGAGCCCGGCCACCCCCGGTCGCGTCACGCATTCTCTCACGCATGGCGCGTACACGTGACAGCGTGCGCCGCCCTCCAGCTGCGAGTCAACTTCACGCCCCCTTGTGGCATATTCTCTACCTATATGCCTAGTTTCCCTGATGTCTCCCTGTATGGCGTGCGCCGCCCTCCAGCTGCGAGTTAAGATTTCCTGTCTCTCGGAATGGCGTGTGCCGCAATCTAGCTGCGAGTCAAGATTCTCTGATGTCTCTCTGTATGGCATGCGCCTCCCTCTAGCTGCGAGTCAAGATTCTCTGTTGATTCTCTGTGTAGCGGGCGCTGCCCTCTAGCTGCGAGTCTATTTTCCTGTGCATCGCTGCCCCTTAGTCTGTTGGATCGCTCGGAGTTTGATCCTTAAGAGGGGGGTACTGTAACGATGCGCGGAACACGCCCCCTGCGGCGTGTTCCTTCCCTACCTGTTTACTTCTGATCGCCGCCCTCTAGCAGCGAGTCAAGATCCTGTGTCTTTAAAGATTCTGAAGCAAGCAACGCTATCTTGCTTCCTGGCAAGCCCTGCCCTCTCCCTCCTGACAGGAAGTAAGCCTCTCTTTGACTTTCTCTTTGTTATTTAGTCATTTGCTGCCTGCCCTGGTGCCTGCTAGTACTAGCATCGCATGCTGTTCCTGCCTGGACCTCCTTTACTTATCTCCTTTGGATTCCGGAAGACTGGGACAGTCACTCTTATACTAATGAGGTTAGTTTACCATTGGGTAGTGTAGGTACCTGCTTAGTAGGGTTCACCTTGACGTGGTAGCAGGCTTATAATTCCTTGGCCAATGGATTAGACTAAGAACCCTTATGTTATATTTAGTTTTGCTGCACCTTGCTGTTTCTGGCACTATGTCTTTAAGGAGGCTGGACGTCCTACAAGAAGCAATTTCCTTGTGGATGTTACCTTGTGCTCTTGACTCTACCTCCCCGGCTCCTTCCATGTTCATGTTCCTAGTTCCATGTTCCAGTTCGATGTTCCTAGTTCCTGGTTCCCGTTCCAGACTCCTGTGCTGAAGCATTGGCATTCCCCCGCATTGGTGCTTGAGAACGCGCACCGATCCCCAGCTGCACGGCCACTCACTCCCATTCGTGTCTCCTGTGGCTTTCCCACCTCGCTATCGGGTCCCTTCCTTTCCCTGTGCTTGTGTAGGGAGCACAAGCATGACAATATCCCTATACACTTCAGAATTCATCTGGCTGCTTCTGCCTTCTGTCACATCATCAATAAACACTAGTGACCCAGTGCCATTGTAAACCATGCATGCCCATGCCATCACACTGCCTCCACCGTGTTTTACAGATGATGTGGTATGCTTCGGATCATGAGCCGTTCCAAGCCTTCTCCATACTTTTTTCTTCCCATCATTCTGGTACAGATTGATCTTAGTTTCATCTCTCCAAAGAATGCTGTTCCAGAACTGGGCTGGCTTTTTTAGATATTGTTTGGCAAAGTCTAATCTGGCCTTTCTATTCTTGAGCCTTATGAATGGTTTGCACCTTGTGGTGAACCCTCTGTATTTGCTCTCGTGAAGTCTTCTCTTTATGGTAGACTTGGATAATGATATGCCTACCTCCTGGAGAGTGTTCTTCACTTGGCTGGATGTTGTGAAGGGGTTTTTCTTTACCATGGAAAGGATCCTACGATCATCCACCACTGTTGTCTTCCGTGGACGTCCAGGCCTTTTTGTGTTGCAGAGCTCACCAATGCGTTCTTTTTTTCTCAGAATGTACCAAACTGTTGATTTGGCCACTCCTAATGTTCCTGCTATCTCTTTGATGGATATTCTTTTTTTTTTGCAGCCTAACGATGCCCTGTTTCCCTTGCATTTAGAGCTCCTTTGACCGTATGTTGTGGGTTCACAGCAACAGCTTCCAAATGCGAATGCCACACCTGGAATCAACTCCAGACCTTTTACCTGTTTAATTGATGATGAAGTAATGAAGGAATAGCCCATTCCTTTCCATGAAACAGCTTTTTAGTCAATTGTCCAATTAGTTTTGGTCCCTTGAAAAAGAGGGGCTACATATTAAAGAGTTGTAATTCATAAACCCTTCCTCCAACTTGGATGGGAATACCCTCAAATTAAAGCTGATAGACGGCACTTTAAGCTCACATTAATTATTTAACCGTAACTTGAATTTATTTTGGTTCACAGCTTAAAAACAAAACTTGTATCAGTGTCCAATTATTTCCGGACCTAACTGTATGTCTATTTATATAGCGCCATTAATGTACATAGCGCTTCACAGTAGTAATACATGTGACAATCGTATAAATAACAAATAACTACAAATAACAGATCATGGGAATAAGTGCTTCAGACATAAAAGTAACATTGTGGAAGAGGAGTCCCTGCTCCGAAGAGCTTCCAATCTAATTGGTAGGGAGAATGTACAGAGACAGTAGGAGGGCGTTCTGGTAATTGCGTCTGCAGGGGGCCAAGCTTTATGTATCGTGTATAGTATTAGCCACGGTGTTACTCATGTGATCTGAAACTTTTAGAATCAAGCATAGAAATATCACAGATTGCACGAAACTAAAGACAAACTTGCAATTACATCTGAAACTTTTAGAATCAGGCATAGGAATATCATAGATTAAAGTGAAATCACAGCATGCAGCAACAAAATAATGTGAGCACTTTTGTCTTTTGGAAATGAACCCTGAGAACCAGCAGTGGTATACCCAAGCAAAGAAATCAAAAGCAAGTCTGTTTTTAGAGAAATGCAAGTCTGAAAATGTGCAGTGGCCCACCCAGAAATGTAGGGAGAGACAAGCCTTGTCCAGAGAATTAAAGTCTGAAATGGCGATAACAGGTACTGCAGGGAAGGCTTTTTTTTTTTTTTTTTTTTTTTTTTTAAGTGAATTCTTTTCAAGTACAAAGTGGCACAAAAAACCCTGCAGAACACTTTGCAGTAAAAAAAAACCTTCAGGATCCCAAATGGGATTTTCAAACACCAAAAAAAAGTACTTATCTTCACCCATTCAAGTCTTCACGTATCTAACCCATGCTGTGCTTAAAAGCTGTGTGAACAGCAGAGCATTTGCTTATATGGGTTCCATGTAAAAATGGATTTCAGGCAAAAGGTGACACATTGTGTGCTCATTTGCATGTCATTTCCCAGAATCCCTTGCTTCAGTGGAAGGACTGTATGCTAGGTGATAATGGTTGAAAGGCAGGGTTGCAGACCTGTCTGAGACATGTGAATGTGCTCACAAGTGATATTCTTTATTTTATATCTATCTATAAATATATATATATATATCGCACTTTTCCCCACCTCCTGTGAGATATGACGGCTACCGTGTATGTGGTGCATTACCTGTGGCTCACAGGAGGCCTGTGCCACTGCTGATACAGAAATATGTGCGCAACCCAAAATTCACCTTACAACAAAATCCACACACTATGGTGTTAGAGTGCAATAGTTAATGTGCATAGGGTGTAATACTATTGTATAAAAATGTATACAAAACCATATAGGAAGGCGTATGCTGCTAAACTGAAAGAGTGGCTCAGCACTCAAAACACTAGGAGAAAAAGACAAAAAGAACAGCGCAAAACGCAATAGTGAAGTATATAAGTACAAATTATATTTGTGAAAAAATGGTGAGTATTAAGCGTACATTTAGGCAGAAAAGTATAAGCATATCTGTGCAATCATCAGCACAATGTTACCACAATGGAAAGCCTCTGGATGGAATGGTGTAGCCCTCTGGTGCAGTAGCTGTCTTCTGGAAAGTCACAGTGATATCTCTCACTTATCCTGGACCCCTGCAAGTGGCAGCTGCAGCCCTTGAGCTGTTCAGAGTTCCCCCACTGGTAGTGGCATCTGCTGGGCTCGTGGCATAGAAATGTCAGTTCAAACAGGCTTGGTTTGCTGTCCTTAGGGCACAGTGATGCCTATGGGCTCTCCTCTCACTGTACACACCGCGCGGCCCACGTGGGATCTTCTTCCGGCGCTCGCGCACTCCCGTGACGTCACGGATGACGCGCGGTGTTGATTTCAATGGAGACAGTCCAAAAACAAAAGCACAGTATAGAAATCGCTAAAAATAGGTTAGGGAGGCTAGGATGGGGAACCAGACCCTGCCAATCTTTATCCAACGCGTTTCGAAGCTACCCAAAGAGCTGATGAAGAAGCTCTTTGGGTAGCTTCGAAACGCGTTGGATAAAGATTGGCAGGGTCTGGTTCCCCATCCTAGCCTCCCTAACCTATTTTTAGCGATTTCTATACTGTGCTTTTGTTTTTGGACTGTCTCCATTGAAATCAACACCGCGCGTCATCCGTGACGTCACGGGAGTGCGCGAGCGCCGGAAGATCCCACGTGGGCCGCGCGGTGTGTACAGTGAGAGGAGAGCCCATAGGCATCACTGTGCCCTAAGGACAGCAAACCAAGCCTGTTTGAACTGACATTTCTATGCCACGAGCCCAGCAGATGCCACTACCAGTGGGGGAACTCTGAACAGCTCAAGGGCTGCAGCTGCCACTTGCAGGGGTCCAGGATAAGTGAGAGATATCACTGTGACTTTCCAGAAGACAGCTGCTGCACCAGAGGGCTACACCATTCCATCCAGAGGCTTTCCATTGTGGTAACATTGTGCTGATGATTGCACAGATATGCTTATACTTTTCTGCCTAAATGTACGCTTAATACTCACCATTTTTTCACAAATATAATTTGTACTTATATACTTCAATATTGCGTTTTGCGCTGTTCTTTTTGTCTTTTTCTCCCTGTGCCACTGCTGCTTGGAGCCTGGGGTGTGCCTGATCTGTCGGGTGACAGCGCCTCCACCTGTATGGGATCCTACCATGTTGGATAACCCCGTCACAGGACCCCATGCAATAAAATACACACTGGTAAAAGTAACAGTTTTACTGCATGCATATGAAGATCAATAGTAACATTCCCACCAACTAGGCCAGCGGTGCGCAAACTGTGGGGCGCGCCACCCAGGGGCGGGAGATTTTTCTGGGTGGGCGCAGCCAGTTGCAGATGTCCCTCACTCTCCTCCAAGGCATTTAAAACCCCATAGCCTTCTGTGGGCTGTAGTTCCCCTGTGGGACTTTTTTGGAATGGCCGCCTGATGCTCCTGCTCTCTGTATATTCGGGAAGCCTTCTGCACGTGCATATTTAAGATGGCAGTGCCCTGCAAAGGGATCCGCTGGTAGCCTCCGGCGATCCGATCTCCTGCCTGACCGACCGCAACGCTCTGCAACCTCCCCTGCTCTCGCGGATGTAAGCGGGACTACATATATATATATATATATATATACACACCCACATACACACTATTTATTATCTGTATATTTTTAAACAAAATATATCAGGTTCACATTTAGAAATAATGGGCATTTGTATTTATCTGTTTATTTTAAAATATAATGCTGCAATATCTGATAGCGTCCCTCTTGACAGATTTCAATGTGACTGTGAACATAATGCCAACTATTTAAACACATACATCTATATGTTTGCCTAATGCAAAAACCTCCTGCTCTTCATGAGACCCCAGTGGGTTTTTTGGCATGTTTTGCCTTTCTGTGATTGAGCACTGTATCCATGTTCAGTTCTTGAATGAATAATACTGCTTTCTTAAGTGATGAAGCACAGTAGGTGCTGAAATCCCAACAGCCAGTTTTATTGCACTGTAATTCTGATTCCTGACAGTGCCCATGCGTCATACTGTACACACAGGGCAGCTAGTTTCTGTCATGCTTGTAGATGTCACCTAACAACAACACAGAAAAGGTACGATTGCAAACAGAGAATATCAGAGCCAGGACTGGAAATCGGAACATTTGGCAAATACTCTTGCAGCTGTCACCTGACACCTCTCAGCATTAGCGGCTGCACTGAGCTTCCTCCTTAGTTGATGGTCTTGTATCTCGGACACGCCTCTCCGTCCTCCCTGGATGCTATTGGGGAGGTGGCTCAGCTCAACTGTAGTCACAGTGAGTGGATCCAGGCACAGGGATCCAAGGGCAGAAAGCAAAGCGAGCATCCAGGGACTGCTCGGTAATCCAACATCTACCATGATCCTCACTGATCCCTGACTTTAACAAGGACGGGGAGCGTGGGATCTGAACGCAAGTGGCATATTGTTTTTGTCCATCTTATTTCTAAACTGGACATCACACTGAGTGTTACTTTATCAAATGGTCCAGAACAACATGTCCAAGACTCCTTCAGCCTCGCAAGAGATCCATATGGACGTGCTAGAAAACCCCACTATACAGGTACTGTATGTACAGTAGAGACTCCCTTACGGTGCATTTTGCAGAGCTCAGTCATTTACTCCGGTGTTAATTAAAGTTAAAGCATTTAAGATCTAATTTCGAACCTCAGGATGTGGTGAATATCAAAAAACTTTTGTGCTTTTGTTTATTCTTTGTGTATTTCCCACTTTGGAATATGTGGGGTTGTAACCCATTGAGTGCACGAGGGGCCGGGGACGCATTGCGGAGCAGGTGGCAGTCAAGGGGGGTTTGTTCAAAGTCTCCTGCATGATAAACTGGTGCAAACAACTGATTTATCAAACTAAGCCTATTACTTCCGATGATTTTATTTTGTTGCCCCCACCCCCCTCCCTTTAATATATTATTCACTGTGCATATTTCCTCAATGTTATGTATATATATATATTTTCACTCTTATGGTGGGAAATCAAGGATTTAGATATGTCGTTCCCAGTTTCCTTACCCCGATGTTGAACCAAATCAGTTCAATTTGTCCAAAACAGCATCGCGTACATGACAGTGCCACCCACATAGGCAGTTTGCTGTATGCACTTGTTTCAGACTTTTCTTCTGCTAGGAAACTGAGAAACCATAAGGGCTATAGGTATACTTTCTATAGCAAACCCATCTAGCTTTTTTTTCTTGTGCAGTTAAAATATATTAGTTAATATATAGTACTTGTAAGTTACACAGCTGATTTCAACAAATGTTCTAGACAACATCAAGTCCTTGAATGTATTTATTTATTTATTTGAAAGTCATTTTTTTTCTAAAGCAGGAGAGCCATTTTCAGGATTGACTATTACTCCCTATCTTTACTGATGGATTTGGTACAGAATATTCACTTTGGGGTTATACACCATTGTAATATCTCGTCTATGTACAGGATCACAAACCGTTACATCTATGTTTAACTAATGCCATCCAAGTTGCTTTACTTTATTAACCCCTTAGCTGCCAGGGGAGTCACATGCAATGCTTTGTTGCATGCCACCTGGCAGCAATGGACTTATTGCAGATGTTTTCAACATTTTAGTTTAGCATATGGGCGCCCAGCTGCACTTGATGCGTATCTGATTTTTGTGGGAAAGAGAGCCTTACACATGAAATATTATCACTCATATTACCCCGAGATACCTGTGTGGAGAAGTTAATACTGTATTTTCTCAATTATGATATTAAGACATGTTCAACTGAAACAAGAACATTTTATTCATCTCTTTTGCTACATACAGTAGCCTTATTTTTTCACAAAAGACACTGCCCCATACTGATTTAATGTTATATTGTAAATACCATCTCAGTGTTTTTGCCACATAGATTTGTGATGACAATAATACATAAGAAATGTGTCTTTTCAGTGTCTTGTGGTTCATACAATCGGCTCTTACAGTGATCTCCACTTTGACATTGTTTCCTATGCAGTTCCACCTTATTCTCACGTGATTTCCCTGCCAAAAGTTATTACAAACCTTCTTCCTAAATCTGAGCATAACAGAATGGTGTGCCCCTAAACATAACAGATCATTTCCTATATCCAAATTCTACAATGAAAGCCCCCACTCTATAAAACAGTTATACTGTAGATACATAGATTTAATTGTATATCTGCATAGATAAGCCAAGATTGTATTTTGAGGTCAGATTCCTTTTATGAGTACTGCACCTAGTAATGGAAAGGAGCTGTTAGCTTAGGTGTGTGCATATGTTCATAGTAGTGTGAAAGGTGAACATGATTGTACAGAGATGGCCTATCCTTTCCTGCCTGCAGATGTAGGTCCTAAGTAATGAAGGGACATCCAAGGAACATTGGGCTAGATTCACTACAGGTCGATATAGCTCATTTGCATACATGAAAAATGTGTCAACTTGGAAATAATACAAGCGATAACTTATTGAAATCAGTTTTAATCATCGCTAGCGATGCAATTGAGGTGGGAGATATCACATTTTCTAGGCTATATAATAGGATTTCTTACAAAACTCTTTGGCAGAAACTTATGTAACCTTCAGCGTGCCTTAATAATGTACCCTGTATAACACAGGCCCTGGCAAGCGAGAGGCCCTTTGGTAATTGGGCTGACTGCTCAGATGGCGCGACCAGCCTGATGAAAACTTATGTGGAGCCCTCTCCACTTCCGTTTCCGGTGTCCGGGGTCTGGTCATGCACCGATGACCCCTGACGCTGTAAAGGTTAACCCGTTTGATACCTGAGGCTACAAATCCATTGCAAAGGAATGCCTTCAGGCACCAGAGAGGATAACATACAACAACAAAAAACCTAGAACCCTACCCTAATTACCCTAAAAATAAAAATACAAAAAGCATAACAGCTATACTGTATGTGCAATTGTTAAGCCTTTAATGGCAACTTGGCCTTCTAAGGAATACATATATTAACAAGTTAATATGATTGTTAAAATTATATATTTTTAAAACCTATCCTAGGTTGGCTAGTCTTATCTTGCCTACATATATAATATCCATGTTATAGGCAGGCAAAATAGGCCTAAGACCAGCCTGGGAGCGATATTATTTGGCGGTAGCTTGATGACACCAGGTAGTAGAGTTAAGTGAATAGCATGTGAATAAGTTATTTTGCTTTAATTACTTATTTGCATACACTATGTTAAAAATAATGCTGACATATTGCCTCAGTTAATTGCCTCTAATCTCTGCTCTATCACTGACAATATGCTTTTACTGAATAGGTCAATAAATAAAATTGGCGTCAAAGACAGAAAACTTAATTTAGTTACATTTATCCATTTGTCCTGTATTTACTAGGACAGTGTTTTTTTTTAACTCTTTTTTGGTTATGGAAACCTGAAATCATATTGGGAAATTCTGAGGAACCTGAACCCTTTCTAAAAGAGATAGACATAGGTGTCTTTTCAACCAAATCTACTATGTAACTATGGGGGGGGGAAAAGGCACGAATGGAGCGTGTAAGAAAAGCAGTAAAGAGCTACGAGCCACATCTCACAATTACAATCATAGCCTAATGATTATTGAGTGAAACATAGTCGATGTATTACACAGGGACAGCAGTTTCCCTTATTAGTGATGTATACTCCAATTTTCCCATTTTGACCTCTGTTGCTCTCCATCAAACATTGTATGAAAATGATAGACTATGAGTCTATGTACAGTATAAAGCATTGTTAAAAGCTATTTTGTCATAAAACTAATGCACAGAAGCGTAACAAATGGATGCTCTTGGTGTGCCAATGTATAAAACTGATGTTGATGTGTTGTGCAGTGTGTGCATCAACATTAAAAAAATGATGCTCGGGTGGGGAGTTAGAGGTGGAGTTTGGATGTTGTCGGTGGCACACCTACTCAAATCAAAGTTTGCACACATGCGCCACTTTTTTATGCCACAAATGCGACACAATTGGCCAAGTTTTTTTGGGCCTAAAAGACACTTGCAAGTACTGTAGATGCAAACAAACATGACACACAAGATAGAAAGAATACAAAAATGTGTGCCAGATGTTAGAACATGAATAATGACATACCAACATGTGCCGCTAATTGAATCTTTAACGCAATGCACTCTGTCACCTACGTAAAAAAAAAAATACTCTTTACACATGGGAACCCACTGATTTGCCAAGTTTGAGATTTCTATAAGTTCTGAGTGACTGGACGCATTTTATGATGTTCTGTAATACATTGTAGTGGTGCCGCCCCAATTAAAATAGTATGGCATGGTCACAAATGTACAATTTAATAATATACACTACTTTAATTTGTAATATGTTTAGGACTGTTGGCACACTAGCATGGAATGTGTTTTTATACAAGCTGGTATGTAGGTAAGATTAGTCATGGAGGAGAAGGACCGGATCAGTGAGTAAAGACACTGACTGGCATCTGAGTTTGAAGCAGGGAAACCAGTTCAATTCCTGGTGTCAGCTCCTTGTGACCTTGTACAAGTCACCTAATCTCCCTGTGCCTCAGGCAACAAAAAAATGATTGTAAGCTCCACAGGGCAGGGCCTACAAAATGCCTCTGTAAAGCGCTACATAAAACTAGCAGCACTATACAAGAACATGCTATTATTATCTGATAAACATTGTTTTATTTTTAGTGCTGGCAGCAATTTTATTGAACAATGTAAATACAAAGAGCCACCATGCATAGTTTAAGATGCTGTCATTGTACCCTTGTATAATAGCTACTGGAGCCACAATAAAAGCCAAATGTTTGAGATAACCACAGCAAATGAAAACATGCTTCATTGTACTCTGCAGTCGATTTTTCATTTGCTTCGTTTTTTTTACTTTTCCCAAAAAATTGTATGGTGCACATATAATAAACACTTACCAAAAGTTAGCATCCAAAAGAGAAAACAGACACATTTCATAGACCACGAAAAGAAAAAAATGACAAAAAGATGCAAACAAGAAATAAATGGAAAGAATCACAATAGAAAACATTCAAATGTGTTGATGTTCGCAGGAAAAACATCTAACCAAATAAGCAACAAAATTGGCTTCTTTAAACAAATCCAATCATCCTTTTTGCAAGCGTGGTTTTGGTTACCATGAAAATAATGTTCTGTAAATAAAAGATTTTTCAGTGTAACAGAGATCCTAAATAACAGAACGCATGTCTAGGAATAGTTTCCTCAACTCATGTCCAGCTGCCTCCCTGCCAGTAAAGAAAGCGTGGAAGGTGACTGGACATTGAATTATAATAATAACTTCATATAGAGCTTTTCTCCGCAATGGGACTCACAGGGCTTCACAAATACAGTGTAGCGTACAGTCCCTGCCCTGTAGAGCTTACAACCTATGTTTTGGTGCATGAGGTACAAGGGGATAAAGTGACTTCCACAATGTTACAAGGAGATGACACCGGGAATTGAGCCAGGTTCCCATACCTCAAACTCAGTGTGGTGGTTATCAGAGTCAGCGCCTTTACTCACTGATCCGCTCTCTCAGCGCTCACCAGCAGAAAATGTGCATTGTGTGGCAGAGACAAAGTGAAAAAGGTACACCACGCACTAGATAGTGAATTATGAATCAAATATTAATAAATGAACACACACATTCCCAATAAGTTCAAACTTCAAAACCCACGACAAAATATATATATATATATATATATATACGTGTGTGTGTGTGTGTGTGTGTGTGTGTGTGTGTGTGTGTGTGTGTGTGTGTGTGTGTGTGTGTGTGTGTGTGTGTGTCAAAAGGAGTGCTATTGTGGCAAATGTATACAACAACAGACGGGTGCCCAATGCTACATCCAAATGATAAAACATATATGGTAATAAGTATAAAGTACAAATACTTCAATAATAACATTTTCTTGGTTATTTAGTTAAACCCTTTGGCCAAATAAGCCTGCATACCAACATCAAGGTATAACCAAATTTGCAGGTCCTAACACTAAACTCTGAACCTTTCCTTTTACCTCTGTATGAGGGAAAAACCTCAGGGGCTCTTGTCCATACAGCAAAATGAGAGATCCTCCCAAGTTAAAAAGGTGGGAAGGGGTGATCTCTGGGAGGAGGGGCCACCTACCTCCAAACAACTGTTGCCAGTTAGAAATTAAATTAACACACACATTCCCAGTAATGGGAGCACTGCTGCGGAGCACTGGTTTTGATTGGCTAGTTCATTTTCTCCCTTTAGTCCTATCACAGAAGCCTGTGGGGTTTATATACTGCCTCTGAACATTTTATTACTATTCCCTGATGAAGTCAGATCTATACTGACGAAACGCATTGGAATTGAGTTATTATTTGTGCATATCATTGCATGTTTCATCTTTACTCTACATATTGGGACTTTACTGAACACTGCACTTTAGGCGTAAAGTCTTTCAGGATTCTTTAACCACACGAGTCGCAATACAAGCGCCAGGAATCCTCTGACATCATCGGCACTCTCCGGAACTCTGCCACGTGTAGTCGGTGTCTTCTGAGAGTGCGGAGGGACTGCACAACCATCTAACCATCTACATGTACATCAGAATCCCGATTTGAAACCGCGGGATGAATTCCAGCCTTCCCACACTAAGATGCGAGCGTGGCGAGTGCAGAAAAACGAATTTTAGTGTTCTGGCTTTTAAAAACATGAAATTGCCACAGTAGCACAGTACTGTACACATTACAATTCATCCATTTTATTGCAAACGAACAAACAGAATCCATGAAATTCAAACTAAACATCTGCGATAAGCGCGGGTGCCTGGGGCGATTGGCCGCGTTCATGCTGCGTGGGGAACAGCAGAGAACTCAAAATCGGCGCCGAGATGTGTTCGAATAACGGCCGCTCCATCAGTACAAGGCGCGGGAAGCCAGGCAGACCAGGACTGAGGAGACTGCCCATAGGAGCTGCTGTCCCCGTCGATAAGGGATCCTGAATGTTTTATTTGGCTGAGAACGTGTGCCCGGACGACCAGTGTGGGAGTTGCAGAGTTTGGTAACATGTCCCTGACATGTCTTGCTTTTTTACTTTAACCTTGACGTACGTGCAATACTTACCTGCTGATTGGAAATAACAATATATATTTTTTACATACTAAAGTATGAGATTTTGCGCTGTGTTTCTTTTTTCTTTGTCTAATTATGTGGCAGAACTTGCATATTTAAAACCTTTTTATTTCATGGGAAATATTGCAGTCAGTAGGTACGTTTACAAATCTTCGGAAAGGTTTCAAATGTAAGTAGTTCCGGTGCTGCGTGTCCTGTTTTGATAGTTATTTGAAAGCTGAGAAAGCAGAATGATGGCAAAATATATAATTTCTTTGAAAAGGAGCCTCTATAAATCATAGGAAATAAATATCCTAATCGGAGACACACTAATATAAGGGGGTGTGCCCTGCTGAACGGTTGAGGTGCCCCACTGATGTGTTTGCAACTTACAGTCGTATGTGTAATGAGATTTCTAAGTAATTATTCATCCTTAATCCCAGTGAAAATTGAGTTGTCGGCATGGCAACTACCACATGATATTTTATCTGTAGGCTGCAGAGCACCTTAAATAAACATCATCATGTATGGTATAATGTGCACAGCAAAAAATGTTTCAACGTGGCTGCAGCATGTCTGACGTGTTTCAGTGTTTTACAGGGGTAGCAAGCGTCATACCCAGTTTAAAATTCATTTGTTGAAATCCACCTTGAGGATTTAACCTTTCCGGTTCTAAAGAGTCCGGTCCAGGACATTTGGTCGCGACTGTTTCGCCGCAACCAAACGACCGCGGGCGCTTGGCCGCAACTCGCCACGCCGCTCAGCCGCCGGTCGCTTCACCGCTTAGGTAAGTGCCTAACCTTAACCCTTACCCTAAACCCCGTTAATCTTAACCCCTAGTACTATCACTACCCGCTACCCTAAAAACCTTAACCCGTCACCTGAAAACCCCTTAAGTTAACCCTTTGCCCTAACCACAAAAACCTCTAACGTTATCCCCTAACCACTAAAACCCCTAAAGTTACCCCCCCTACTCTAACCAGTAAAACCCCTAAAGTTAGCCCCCCTTCTCTAACCATTAAAACCCCTAAAGTTAGCCCTCTACCCTAACCACTAAAACCCCTAAAGTTAGCCCCCTACTCTAACCACTAAAATCCCTAAAGTTAGCCCCCCCCCCTAACCACTAAAACCCCTAAAGTTAGCCCCCTACCCTAACCACTAAAACCCCTAAAGTTAGCCCCCTCCCCTAACCACTAAAACCCCTAAAGTTAGCCTCCTCCCCTAACCACTAAAACCCCTAAAGTTAGCCCCCTACCCTAACCACTAAAACCCCTAAAGTTAGCCCCCTACTCTAACCACTACAAAACTTTCTAAACTTACTAACTTACTAACATACTAAAACTTACTTTATGCCGGAAGCAGGCGGCGTTCAGTATCCAGCGGTAGATTGGCTGCGGCGGAGGGTCCGTCTGAGGCCGAGCGCTATCGGTCATCACTGCGAGCAAATGTCCCACTCCGTGGAGAGTCTTAGTATATCACAACGCCATAGGATCTGGCACCAAAAGTTTAAAGTTCATTTTGCTATCTCCCTTATCAATTGTAACACTTGCTCTAGCATTATTAAGGATTTTTTTTTTCCAATTAGATATCTTGTTTAGAGGTTTGTGAAAGTTGTTGCCTTAAAGCCTAACTGTAAAACACACGACTATAAATCTATCCCTTTATTCTAGTTACACATAAAGCAGAGCAGCTATTGCAATGCTGCAATGCTCAGTTCTGTGTTAATAAAGCACACTTTAGAAAGTCACAATAAAGCAATTTGCCATTTTCAAGACTACATTTACTAATGTGAATACATCAATATCCCTCCAAACCAGAAATAGACTGGACGATTTCACAGTGAGATATGTCCTGGGGGAAATGTGTTAGCATGCAGACTATGATGTGGGCATACTAAGCAAGGGAGGCAGCAATATTATTAATACATTTGCTACCAGAAGTTAATAATATTATCTAATATTATATTTATTGCTTTCCTCACAATATTTTTCGCACATTATTTCTCCTGGTAAAATATTTTACAAATAAATAAGTCATACAAGAGCACCACTTCAACCATATGAGTGCTTTGTGAGACTCTCCAGGAGTAGGGTAACCATACTATATGTCCCGGTTTACTAGGATTTTTAGTGCCGGATTTTCATTAAATCCAGTGTCGCGACAATTTTCTCGAAATCCTTCAAATGTCCCGTTTTTTTTAGTTCTTCCCTGTTTGGACTCACGTAAAATGCTTATATTCGTAAAAATAGACACTGCATGTACTGTTTGTATGTGATCGATCATATCGAAGAGTAAACATTTCAAATATATTGGTAAACTCTAACTACCGTTCGCTATACTGTATGTAATACAGTAACGCACTGTACTGTGAGTACAATCAATAATACAGCATAAATGGTGATGCTACAGTATTAGACAAATACCATTAAAATGTTTACGTTCAAGTGATATAATTTGTTTTATAAATAAAAAAAATTATGTCTCCTGGTTTCTACTTGTGAAAATCTGGTCCCCCTATCCAGTAAGGAAGAGGTTAAGAATGTCTTGCTTCCACCATTCTTGGGCCCTCTTCCAATCGTATTCTCAGCCCTCATTTGAATTACATCTCTTTATTGTAGTATGTTCCCACTGTTTTCTGTAATGTCTCCTTCGCTCCCAATGCCAGAGGTCCAGAATCCCTTGGGGCATGCATCTGGCCTTTGGTCTATGAGTTGGATAACTGGCTAATAGGAACTGTACAATTGAATCCTTTGCTGACAAAAGGGGAAAGCATTTTAAAGCAACAAAACATGTGAAATCTTATATGTTTTTATTTTTACATATATCAGTTTTATAGTATTAGATAATAGTGACTGTTTTAAAAATATTCAACTCTTAATGCCAATTTGAATGAGTTTTACAGAATCCTTTGATTTCTATAGCAGGCTTTTGCCCACCTCCCAGGAAGTGTAAGATCTTTCCAACACTTTTCTGTGGTAATTTGTTGCCAATGTTCCCAGCAGTTTGAGCTGCAAACTGTAACAATAGATAATACCACCGTAGTAATATAAGAATACATTGTAGTTGCTTAGTTACACTGACTGAAGGATTGATTAAAACTGGAAGGCGGACATTATGTTAGGCACACAAGCCGGATTTTTATAGCTTTATAACAGGAGCACCAAACGATTACCAGCTTAGGTCAGAATGTAGAATTATACATTGTCACATGCTTTACATATAAAAAGAAGAAAAAAATAAATAAAAAAAGGGGGGGGGTGGAAAGTGTGTATTGGTGCTTTAAACTGGCAGGGAAATGTTTTATTAAACCATATGATATTTCGATTGTGGCGTATTGAACAGCAATGTGTTGCAAGGTCATTGAACAGTAAAGGCTCTTACAGGTCTGTGCGTAACAGATGCTGAAGTTCTCACTGCAAATTATAGGCAGAGCCATTTTAGCCTGTTTATGGCCGAACCCATGCTAGTAACCCATGACTAGGTGGTTACTTCAGGGTTTAATATTTCTACCTATGAACGTTATGCTTTTTGTGTTATATTTGTAGGGTGCTTATGTTGTATGTTAGCCCTTTTGGTGCCTGAAGGCAATCCTTTGCAATGCATAGGGTTAAATCATTTTCTACCATAGGGTTTTGTAAGACATCTTATTACATAACCCTATGGTAGAAAAGTGTGACACCTCCCACCCTCCATAACTGCATCTCTAGTACTGATTAACGCTGATTTCTGAGTTATCGCATATTTGTGTCAGTAGCAATGTTTAGCATATGTTTATATGCAAATGAGATTAATATGTCTACCCCTGTATGAATAAATAATTCTTAGTGACTATGGCACTAATTCTAAACAATATCACCGCAATTACATTTCTAAATAACGCCACATTTCAAACCAGCTATATCAAACTTTTGTGAATATAGCCCATTCTCCTCAAATGTATTATATAAGCTTTGGTAACATAGAAGTTACAGACATAATGCCACCTATTAATATGTTGTGAATCAGTCTTGCTCTTTCTTTTGAAGATCCGATTGGAGTTTACATTTTCCCGAGGAAGGGGAAGCTGGTTTCACAGCATATTGAATTGGTGCCAAGGAATATCTGCATATAATTACTTACAGTGGAGATCTTTGGGGTTTGTGGCATAGACTGAGTTGCACAATGCCATGTGGAGGTTATACAGGGATTCAAACTGTATTTTTTTTTTTACCCTCATCCAGTTTCATAATCATCAGGTCATTCCTTTCTCTTAAAGATCAATGCATTGCATTCTGTCATACATATGTAGCCAGGTCCCCCCTTGCGCACTCACCCCCTCCTTCTGATACGCGAGCCGCGCGTTGTTGGTAGTTGCGGCCGGTTGCTAGGGATGCGGTCGGGCCGGTTGCCGGGGACGCGAGCGGGCCGGTTGCCGGGGACGCGATCGGGCCGGTTGCCGAGGCCGCGATCGCGTTGCTGGGGTCTCGGCGGTCCGCGGAGCAGGGTGCCGCCATTGCAAGACAGCTTGCGCATGCGCAGTTAGAGCAGGTGCGGGAGAACGCTAGTCAGCTTGCGCATGCGCAGAGGTAAGCCCGCGAAGCCCTAGCCTACAAGGGAAGGTATTGGCCAGGGACTACAGATCCCATGAGCCTTAGGGAACCCCATGTGACGCCAGGGAGCCAATAGGGCTGGAGGAGCTCCCTGCTTGCAGGGAAAGGATACATTTCGCGGGGTTTTTGCACACAGCAGTTGGTGACTGGAGCAGCTAGGGGAAGGAGGTAGGGTGCAGGAGTCAGTGACTCTCTGCACTAGGCCAGTAATTCCCCTAGGTCCCAGATAGCCCTGAATAACACTAGTTGAGTGTTGTAGGGACAGGCCCTAGGTTAGGGACCCTGCCCCATTAGCTATTCGCTAGTTAGGGATCCAGCGGACGCTGTGTTTCCCGCCACGAGGCTTGGGCTCAAGCCCTAGCCTTAAAGAGAGCTGGACTATCTGCACGGAGGCCGAGCAAGCAGTGACTGCGGCCTGCGGGCAGCAGACAGATCCTCGCCAAGGTACAGACGGTGCGGAGCTGCGGTGATATTATCCACGCTGGAATTCACCCCACGCGTAGGAGGATATCCCGGCGGATCCAACCCCAGTGGTATAGCGGCACCCGTGGCTGGGGCCCGGGCAGGTAACCCACAAACTCACGTGCACCAACAAGGCCTATCACCAGACATAGTGGCTGCGCAGTCACACACACACATTGGTATATGACTTGGGAGTGCAAGACATTGGGTTGGGGTTACTGGACACAGGGTGGGATCACTCTTTGGAAGGTTAGCGTCCGCCGTGATGCATAAAGTGTGGGCACCCGCCGTGGTGCAGAGGTAGAGTGGTGTGGTATACTGTGATTAGTGTCTCCTCTATAGAGGGACACGTGTTATATGAAGTGTGATATATCTGTGTTATTGTGTTCTCAACTAAAAGCTCTTTGGTTATATCACGTATGTGTATTTGGTTATTGGGATTGTCCTGCGAGGAACCACTCCCCCTCTGGTGGGAGCAATCGCAGGTGGAGGCGCTGCATCGAGTAAGTGGTTACTCATTAGATCATAATTGCCCCCAGGTTTCCCGTAGCAGAAGCTCAGCCCTCCTGTGAGCCAACAGGTTATGCACCACACTGAGTAACGATATATGTTTCTGCACCCACACCGTATAATCTGCGATGGGGGGGGGGAACCCGTTACATTTGGAGGCGCTGCTGAGAGCTCAGACCTGTGGTGCCCTATTCAAAACAGTATCACCAAAGACCAGCAACATGGTAATTCCCTCACGTCAAGAGGTCCACGTGTGGGCTACCACCGTCCGTGAACCACCTAAACACGTTGTTGCCGTAGGGAACGCCCCGGCGTTAGTGGCAGAAACTGACATCTGGGACTCACTGAGAAAGCTCTTAGGGCCAGATAAAATATGGTACCGTGGCAGGGTGTTCGACTCTACTTGTCATTGGAGCACCCTACTATTCACCGTGGGGCGGGACATATGCCCAGAAGCGGCCCCGAACACTCTAGTAGCTCCCGAGTGTCCGCCAGAAGGATACCCCCTTATATACTCGGACTTACCAGTAATAAGGGAAATGTTTTCACTAAGAGCCCTTCCTCAAGATCCAGACGAACCGTCCACCAGTACCTGGACACCACTTGCACCCGTGTCAAGTACCCCAAACCGGGGTGGCCATCCCCAACCCAAAGTCTCCTTTACCCCAAGTGCCCTCACGGAAGCCAGTAGTTGGGCTGACAGTCCGCCCTCTCCACCCGACCCCGTACCCCGCGAGGTACACCCCAGGCATACCAGAGAGAGGGTAACGAACGAAGGTTCCATAATGGGGGTGACGCTACCTCAATTCGTAGAAGCTTTCACCCTGGCCTCCCAGTCCCAAGGCTACCGGAAACTTAAGGCCTTCTCAGGAGTACTTCCAATACCCCAGGGGGAGGAGGGAATAGACCTTTGGAGTGAGAATGCAGTAAAAGTCGTAGAGGAATGGTCGTGCACTGACAATATAAAGCGGCAGCGTATCATGGAATGTCTTCGGCCTCCCGCCTCTACCATTGTGACCATCCACAGGGACCAACACCCCGAGTTGACGGCGTTGGAAATGGCGGCGTTCCTGTTGGAAGCGTACGGGCTAGCAGAAGACGAAGGAGCGATCTGGACGAAGTACTTCCATCTTTATCAGAAGGAGGGAGAGGACTTGTCGGCTTTTATTCACCGCCTACAGCTGGTCTTGGGAACCCTCCTCAATCGTAAGCTGATTCCCGCCTCTGGGATGGATGAAGCGCTCCATAAGCAGTATCTGCGGGGATCAAGCCCCACTCACCACATAGCCAACATGCTCCGCAGCAAGATAATGGACGGGGGCCCCTATAAGTTCACCGAGTTGCTGCGGCAAGTGAAACTACAGGAGGCTCATGTTATGCTACACTCAACCGCTAAACCTAAGAGCCCCTCTGCCTCCAAAGGAAAGGGCTCTACAGAAAAGAAGGAAGAGTCTGCTGCCTCGTCCAAGGGGTACAAACCAAGACCCCCCGACCGACCACCTTCCCCGTCCCCGAGTCGTCCGGAAAGCCGCCCGGTTGTATGCTATAACTGCGGTAAGAAGGGTCACGTCCTCCGTAACTGTCCAGAAAGAGAAGGTCATCCAGAGGAACACCCTTCCGATAGAGGGAAATCAGCCCGATCAATGATCTGCAGTGTACCTATGGCAGAAGCTGACCCCGAACTCCCTCATTCTGGAACCACGGATGCCCCTTCTGACGCTGGCCCCAGTGATGACGCCTCACCTTGTGAAGCTTACAGTCAAGTGGGCCCTGCGGCCATCGTGCCCGTGGTACTGGAAGGGATATACGCATCGGCCCTATTGGACACAGGGTCACAAGTAACCATAATATATCGCAAGTTCTATGACCAGCACCTTCAACACTGCCCCCTTAGGCCGGCCGAACATATGAAGGTTAGGGGGTTAAGTAATGAAGACTACCCCATCGATGGGATTGTAAGGGTCCAGCTGGAAATACTCCAACTGAACACCGGCAAGAAGCACCCCATGTAGGTAGCGGCCATGGTATGCCCGGAGCCCCAAGACCATTGCAAGTACCCAATCATCTTGGGAACCAATGCGGACATAGTACAAGCTATAATCCGAGCCTACTTGAAAGAGACCAACGAATTGCCGCTGGCCGATTCGCTCCTAGACCCCATCTTACGAGAAGAGTGCCACTGGGTATATGCCTTGGAGTGTCATGGGGACCTCTACAATCGTCAACGCGGACTGACGACCATATTACCAGAGGGAGTGCAAAAGATGGCCGTCTGGTGTTGTTATCCCGACCGAGACGAGAATGACCAACTGTTCTCGCTGGAGAGTGCGCCTGAAGAAGAGGAGGTTCATAGAGGGTATAGAGTACTACCCGAAGTGAGGGAATGGATGGCTAAGATCCCTCTTCGAACCCACGTGTATGTGCAGAATCTCTCCCCCTTTCCGATGGAATTTGATGTCGATCATAAGTTGGGATGCATATATCCGGTCAGCCCGGTGGGAGCCACGCCTCAGGTGAAGGCGGCGGCCGCGCATGAGCGGGTAGTCGATCTGGACTTCAACTTCGGCGAGTCGACGCTGTCCACCGAGTGGAAAGAACGGTTGACCACCCAGCTGCTTCAACGACGACATGTGTTCTCCACGAGCGAGATGGATGTGGGGTGCAGCCGCAGTGCCCAACATACCATTCGAATGAGTGATGCCACTCCGTTCCGGGAACGTTCTCGTCGCATCGCCCCTCGGGATGTGGACGATGTGAGGAACGCCATACAAGACATGGAAACCGCTGGGATTGTGACGGAATCTCGAGGACCTTACGCGTCGCCCATAGTGGTGGTGCGGAAAAAGAACGGGTCCGTACGACTGTGTGTCGACTATCGAACTCTGAACAATCGCACGATCCCGGATCAGTACAACCTTCCGCGCATTGAAGAGATCCTGAATGCGCTGAATGAAAGTCACTGGTTTAGCGTGCTCGATCTCCGATCGGGGTACTATCAGGTGCCTATGAATGCGGAAGACCAGGAGAAAACAGCTTTCGTCTGCACCCTGGGATTCTATCAATTTACCCGTATGACCCAAGGTATATGTGGGGCGCCTGCTACGTTCCAAAGGTTGATGGAAAAGACTATCGGGGACATGATTCCACGGGAGTGTCTGGTATACCTGGATGATATTATCGTCTTCGGAAGGACTCTGGAAGAGCACGAAGAGCGATTGTGTAAGGTGATCGACCGTCTGGGGAACGAAGGTTTGAAATTATCCCTAGACAAGTGTCGATTTTGCCATACCTCGGTGACCTACGTGGGGCACATAGTGTCCGCCAGAGGGAACGCCACCGACCCTGCCAAGGTAGAGGCCGTAGTGAACTGGCCTCACCCAGAGAACATCACAGAGTTGCGATCCTTCCTGGGGTTCTGTGGGTATTACCGCCGCTTCGTGGAAGGGTACTCGAACAAGGCTAAACCCCTGAACAATCTGTTGAAAATATACCCTTCAGAGACCGGGAAGAAGGCTGTATCGGCCCGCCAACCGTTCGGTGACAAATGGACATCTGAATGTGAGCAGGCCTTCCTGAAACTGAATACAAAAAGGATGGGGGAGCACAATAGTTGGAAACAGGCAGTGTTGTAGAACTAGTAATTGCTTTTAAAATAAAGTAATTATATCCTGAGCGAGTGTGGTAGCTCAGGTGTCTAATGTCTAATTTGAATGATAGACACACATGGGTTCGTATGTATTGGTGAAAGGGTAGAATAAAAGTATATATAACTTACACGGCCTTGTGTAAGCCCAATCGCATAAAGGTTTCTTTTGGAATCCCGTGTGCTTCTGGTGAGGCTTTTCTTCTTGCGGTGTGGGTTCTTCTTCTTGATGTATAGGCTGCTTGCTTCGTTGGTTCAGAGTGCCGCTCCAGGAGGATTTCCTCTCGTATAAACAGAAAGGAGGATAGGGTTAACACATATACATATATACGTCAATGTGGGGGAGGGGATGGTGTGTTTATGGACCACCATAAAAATATATATATATTATACTCCGGCACTCACACGGGCTGGTGTGAGTGTACTCTTATCTTGGTATCTTGTTTACTTATGGGTGTTACCCAATTAGTATCAGGTGATGAAAGGGAGGGGTTAACCCTATCCTCCTTTCTGTTTATACGAGAGGAAATCCTCCTGGAGCGGCACTCTGAACCAACGAAGCAAGCAGCCTATACATCAAGAAGAAGAACCCACACCGCAAGAAGAAAAGCCTCACCAGAAGCACACGGGATTCCAAAAGAAACCTTGATGCGATTGGGCTTACACAAGGCCGTGTAAGTTATATATACTTTTATTCTACCCTTTCACCAATGCATACAAACCCATGTGTGTCTATCATTCAAATTAGAAATTAGACACCTGAGCTACCACACTCGCTCAGGATATAATTACTTTATTTTAAAAGCAATTACTAGTTCTACAACACTGCCTGTTTCCAACTATTGTGCTCCCCCATCCTTTTTGTATTCACTGCCTACAAGGGTCCCGGATAGATCCTGCTGGGGTTCCGAGTCACAAGAGGATACCACTTGAAAACTACTCACAGGCAGTATTACACCACACCTTTTTTTTCTTCCACACATCAAATAAGCCATACAGAGATAGCGCCCGGGTACCTCCACAAACACTTCCTGAAACTGAAGAAGTGTCTGACCGAAGCGCCCGTGCTTGCATATGCGGATCCCGAACAGCCATACGTCCTGCATGTGGATGCCAGTCTAAATGGACTAGGCGCCGTCCTGCACCAGAAACACCCGGAGGGTCTGCGGCCTGTAGCTTACATCAGCCGCAGCTTGACACCCAGTGAGCAGAGATACCCCGTCCACAAGTTGGAGTTTCTGGCTCTCAAGTGGGCTATCACCAAGAAGCTCCACGATTACCTGTACGGTGTCACCTTCGAGGTAAGGACGGATAACAATCCCCTCACATACATCAATACGTCGGCCAAATTAGATGCAGCAGGCCACCGATGGCAGGCCGCCCTCAGCAACTACAGCTTCTCCTTGAAGTATAAGCCGGGACCATTGAATATCGGGGCGGACGCCCTCTCCCGAAGGCCAGGACTACTTGCTACCCCAGATGATGAGGAATGGGAAGAATTCCCAGGACCCGGAGTGCGGGCTATGTGTAAAACTGCCGCCATAGTTAATGACCAAGTGGCCTTCTCAGAATTACGAGTGGCCGATTCCTTGGGATGCCAGTCGCAGGCTGTCACAGCCACCTACTGCGACCCAAAAGGGATGCACCTCACGCACGACAAGGTGTTCCGGTGGAAAGATCTGGTAGACTACCAAATACGAGATCCGGTCGTTAGTATCATCCGGCACGCCCTTGAAAAGAAGAACCCAGCCCTTCTGAAACGCGCGCCCAATGACTTGGTGGAATGGGACAAATTCCAAATAGACAATTGCTTGCTCTATCGGGTGGTGCAATACCACAACCACCCGGATAGGCGACAACTATTCCTCCCTAAGAACTTACAATACCTGGTGTTGAAGTCCCTACATGATGATCATGGACATCTTGGTATAGACAAGACTTTTGGGTTAGTCAGAGATCGATTTTTCTTGCCCAAGATGCGAGAGGCCGTTGAACATCACTGTCGCCGCTGTACTAGGTGTATTCAGCGCAAGACCCTACCTACCCGAGCCGCCCCCATGGGCCATCTAAAAAGTTCTGGTCCCATGGACCTCGTGTGAATGTACTTTCTGTGTATTGAGCCTGATAGCCGGGGAATATGCAACGTGCTGGTCATCACAGACCATTACACTCGGTATGCTCAAGCCTTCCCTACTAAAGACCAGAAAGCCATCACCGTGGCGAAGATATTATGGGAAAAGTACTTTGTACATTACGGCCTTCCCAACCGCCTTCACTCTGACCAAGGACGGGATTTCGAGAGTACATTGATCAGGGAACTGCTCAAAATGCTGAACATTGCCAAATCCCGAACGACCCCGTATCACCCCGAAGGGGATGCACTACCCGAACGTTTTAATCGGACATTACTAGACATGCTTGGCACACTACAGAGTGCTCAGAAATCGGAGTGGAGTCGACACGTGGAAGCCTTGGTGCATGCGTACAATTGCACCAGACACGAGTCAACTGGATTCTCCCCATACTTCCTCATGTTTGGGCGAGAGGCGAGATTGACAGTGGATGTGCGTCTTAGAGTCTCAACGGATGGGATACATAATGCTACCCACTTCAAATATGTGCAACGACTCAAAGACAGCTTGCAGCAGGCGTACCAGCAGGCAGAGAAATCAACCACTAAGCTAAATGCTGACAATAAGAGGCGATACGACCATAAGGTCAGATATCGGGAACTTCGGCCAGGAGATGCTGTGTTGCTTCGGAACTTGGGTGTACCAGGCAAACACAAATTGGCCGATCAATGGAGAGACGGAGTGTATGAAATAGAATCCCAGATGCCTGGCCTCCCGGTCTATCGGATCAAAGACACTGACGGCCGGGTAAAGGTATGGCACCGCAATCATCTTCTCCCCATTCCACAAGTGGAATATGAAGAGACAGAGATACTGGCTACACCGCTCAACGATGAGCCCGACTTATCAGAGCTGGGTCAAGAGACTGTAAATAATGAGACCCACTCTGAAACTCCTGAAGATCCTATGGAAGGACCCTCTCAAAGGGACTGCTCCACAGAAGGGGCATCTCCCGGAGGAGCTACGGGTAAAGGGCCCCGTAGGCCAACGCCTACTAAGGTGGCACCAACAGGCCAGCCTTTGGATCCACAGAGCCCGAGCTTTGTGCCTAACAGAGACTGTGCAGAGACATTTCTCCCTTCAAGGGAAGAGGCTGAGCCTCAGGACTGTGCTTATTACTCCCCCGAGGGAGTTGCAGAAGAACAACTCCGACGGAGCCAAAGAATCAGGTACCCTCCAACTCGGATAACCTATGATCAGATGGGGGCACCCCATTATGAGGCTCAGCAGTGCTCTCGGAGCAAGATACAATCTGTGATTGTGATGCTCACAGAATTGTGTAATATTGTGTAGAGTCATGCATGTGTTACGTTATGTTTTCAAATGCATTTTCATTATATAACTGCTGTATATAGTTGTATTTCATGGTGTCCCAAGCGAGGACGTTGGGGATTTTACCAGGGGGAGGATGTAGCCAGGTTCCCCCTTGCGCACTCACCCCCTCCTTCTGATACGTGAGCCGCGCGTTGTTGGTAGTTGCGGCCGGTTGCTAGGGACGCGGTCTGGCCGGTTGCCGGGGACGCGAGCGGGCCGGTTGCCGGGGACGCGATCGGGCCGGTTGCCGAGGCCGCGATCGCGTTGCTGGGGTCTCGGCGGTCCGCGGAGCAGGGCGCCACCATTGCAAGACAGCTTGCACATGCGCAGTTAGAGCAGGTGCGGGAGAATGCTAGTCAGCTCGCGCATGCGCAGAGGTAAGCCCGCGAAGCCCTAGCCTACCAGGGAAGGTATTGGCCAGGGACTACAGATCCCATGAGCCTTAGGGAACCCCATGTGACGCCAGGGAGCCAATAGGGCTGGAGGAGCTCCCTGCTTGCAGGGAAAGGATACATTTCGCGGGGTTTTTGCACACAGCAGTTGGTGACTGGAGCAGCTAGGGGAAGGAGGTAGGGTGCAGGAGTCAGTGACTCTCTGCACTAGGCCAGTAATTCCCCTAGGTCCCAGATAGCCCTGAGTCACACTAGTTGAGTGTTGTAGGGACAGGCCCTAGGTTAGGGACCCTGCCCCATTAGCTATTCGCTAGTTAGGGATCCAGCGGACGCTGTGTTTCCCGCCACGAGGCTTGGGCTCAAGCCCTAGCCTTAAAGAGAGCTGGACTATCTGCACGGAGGCCGAGCAAGCAGTGACTGCGGCCTGCGGGCAGCAGACAGATCCTCGCCAAGGTACAGACGGTGCGGAGCTGCGGTGATATTATCCACGCTGGAATTCACCCCACGCGTAGGAGGATATCCCAGCGGATCCAACCCCAGTGGTATAGCGGCACCCGTGGCTGGAGCCCGGGCAGGTAACCCACAAACTCACGTGCACCAACAAGGCCTATCACCAGACATAGTGGCTGCGCAGTCACACACACACATTGGTATATGACTTGGGAGTGCAAGACATTGGGTTGGGGTTACTGGACACAGGGTGGGATCACTCTTTGGAAGGTTAGCGTCCGCCGTGACGCATATGGTGTTAGCGTCCGCCGTGATGCATAAAGTGTGGGCACCCGCCGTGGTGCAGAGGTAGAGTGGTGTGGTATACTGTGATTAGTGTCTCCTCTATAGAGGGACACGTGTTATATGAAGTGTGATATATCTGTGTTATTGTGTTCTCAACTAAAAGCTCTTTGGTTATATCACGTATGTGTATTTGGTTATTGGGATTGTCCTGCGAGGAACCACTCCCCCTCTGGTGGGAGCCATCGCAGGTGGAGGCGCTGCATCGAGTAAGTGGTTACTCATTAGATCATAATTGCCCCCAGGTTTCCCGTAGCAGATGCTCAGCCCTCCTGTGAGCCAACAGGTTATGCACCACACTGAGTAACGATATATGTTTCTGCACCCACACCGTATAATCTGCGATGGGGGGGGGGGGGGAAACCCGTTACACATACAATTTGAACATGTCAATCCATTTGGATACTCTCACCATTTTTACATGGTGCAGCCACTGCTCAAAAATATTTTTTTCACAAATCCCTAATGAATAAATCGTATTGCTTACTCATCAGATTATTGGTAACAAAACAGTTTCACCGATCCCGGGCAGTATAGTGTCCTGGGCTTGTGGGGGGAACACACTTCAGTTTGTGCAGTCTGCATGGGTGGTATAGCTGTCAATTACTGGGGAGCTTCCACAGTCTCGTCCCACAATGCTTTGCTGCTGTTGGTGCAAAGCATTGTGGGGAGTGACTTTGGAGGCTCCTGCAGTAATTGACAGCTATACCACCCACGTTATGCTGCATTTTATGTTGCCTTATTAAGTGTGCAGTCCTCAACACGAGCTCAGGAACCCACTATACTGCCATTGGATCTGCGATTACATATTACTTTGGGAGAACCCTTTGGAGACACCTCACAAACCCTATTGATTCCCAAACCCCTGTTGGGAATCACTGCTCCAGACCACTACATTCTCAGCCTGAAGGCATCACAGTCAGACCATATTTTGGGCATAAGGAATTTATGTCTTTATTTATCTAGCGCCATTTATGTACATAGCGCTTCACAGCAGTAATACACGTGACATGATCATATAACACATAATGGGAATAAGATCTTCAGACATGGCAGTAACAATAGGAAAGGGGGTCCCTGCCCTGAAGAGCTTACAATCCAAGTGGTAATTAGGGAGAACCTACAGAGACAGTAGGAGGGTGTTATGGTAAGTGCATCTGCAAGGGGTCAAGGTCAATGCATCTGCGATGTATAGTATCAGTCACCGGAGCTACCCATATACTTCGTTAAAGAGTTGTGTTTTTAGATAGGTTTTAAAGGATGAGGGAGAGAGGGTGCCAGTCGGATATTGAGGGGAAGGGCATTCCAGAGGTGTGGGGCAGTGAGTGAGAAAGGTTTTAGGCAGGAGAGGGCTTTAGATACAAATGGGGTACACAGAAGACATGCTTGAGCAGAACACAAGAGTCGGGCAGATGTATAGTGAGAAACTAGTCTGAGATGTAAGATGGGGCAGAAGAGTATGTAGCCTGAAAAGAGAGATGGAGAATTTTGTAGGTAATACAGGATTTGATAGGAAGCCATGAGAGGGATTTTTTTAGCAGGAGTGATGCTGAGACAGATTTAGGAGAGAGTAAAGTGATTCTAGCGGCATTAAGGATAGCTTTTAGGGGAGACTGGTGAGAGGCACGATGGCCGGACAGTAGAAGGTTACAATAGTCGAGACGGGAGAGAATGAAGACCTGCATTAGAGTTTTAGCATCAGCGGGACAGAGAAAAGGACGTATCTTTGAATGTTAAGGAGGTAAAAACGACAGGTTTTAGCTATATTGTGAATGTGAGAGGAGAATGTGAGGGAGGAGTCAAGTGTGACATCTAGGCTGTGTGCTTGTGATACAGGGTGTATGATAGTACTGCCAACAGTAATGCAGAAGGGGCAAGTAGGGCCGGGCTTGGGAGGAAGTATGAGCTGCATCTTGGACATGTTAAGTTTAAGTCGGCGTAGGGCCATCCAGGTTGATATAGCAGAAAGACATACAGAGACTTTGGTTTGTACAGCAAGTATAAGGCATGGGGTAGAAAGATAAATTTTTGTGTCTTAAGAGGTGATATTTGAACCCTAGAGATGTGATAAGGTCAAATAAAGAGAGTGAGAAAAGAGAAGAGGTCCCAGGACAGAGCCATGAAGTACACCCACAGACAGATCGACAAAGGAGGAGTAGGTGTTAGCAAACGTGACAATGAAAGTACGATGGGAGAGGTAAGAGGAAATCCAGGATAGAGCTCTGTTACAAATACCAAGAGTATGAAAAATGTGAAGTAGAAGAGGCTTGTCCACAGTATCAAAAGCTGCAGAGAGGTAGAGTAATTTGAGCAAAGTGTAATGAGAGGTAGAGTAATATGAGCAAAGTGTAATGACCTTTGTCTTTTGCAGCATGGAGGTTATTAGTTATTTTGGTGAGGGCTGTTTCAGTGGAGTGAGCAGTGCGGAAGCCAGATTGTAGAGTTTTGGAGAGAGTAGGTGGCGAGAAAATGGAATAAGCAAGAGAACACAAGGCGTTCAAGGAGTTTAGAGGCAAAAGGCAGGAGGGAGTAGATTAGTGATATGCGCTCCAACATTTAAATCCAATTTAGATTAATGATATAAGTCCTTTAAGAAGATGCAGAGGATAGGTACTGGGGCTAGTGAGGTATGTGATCGTAATCATAGAATTTCATATACCAAGTAAAAGGATATCTCTGTCCCTGAAGGTTAAAGGCTGAGATTAAAGAAAATCAGACCTAAAGCCTCATTGGGAGAGTCCTCAGGTAGATAAGGAATAGCATTCTCACAATTAGTATTGCCCCAGTCCTGTGAATCTTGATAGTCATGCAACCAGGAGAATGCAGGGAAATCCAGAGGAAAAAACACTTCAACGCACAGCCATAAATAGAGTGGGTCCCACACCAAAAAGACTGATAAAAAATATTGATAAAAAATATATTCTTTTATTGATCCATATTTAAAAAAACGGAGGTAAGTACCCTTCTACGCGTTTCGGGATGTGCGCCCTTTATCATTTAAGGGCCATCCAGGTTGATATAGCAGAAAGACATACAGAGACTTTGGTTTGTACAGCAAGTATAAGGCCAGGGGTAGAAAGGTACATTTTGTGTCTTAAGCATAGAGGTGATATTTGAACCCTAGAGATGTGATAAGGTCACATAAAGAGAGTGAGAAAAGAGAAGAGGTCCCAGGACAGAGCCATGAAGTACACCCACAGACAGATCGACAAAGGAGGAGTAGGTGTTAGCAAACGTGACAATGAAAGTACGATGGGAGAGGTAAGAGGAAATCCAGGATAGAGCTCTGTTACAAATACCAAGAGTATGAAAAATGTGAAGTAGAAGAGGCTTGTCCACAGTATCAAAAGCTGCAGAGAGGTAGAGTAATTTGAGCAAAGTGTAATGAGAGGTAGAGTAATATGAGCAAAGTGTAATGACCTTTGTCTTTTGCGGCATGGAGGTTATTAGTTATTTTGGTGAGGGCTGTGCGGAAGCCAGATTGTAGAGTTTAGGAGAGAGTAGGTGGTGAGAAAATGGAATAAACAAGAGAACACAAGGCGTTCAAGGAGTTTAGAGGCAAAAGGCAGGAGGGAGACAGGGCGGTAACTAGAGAGACAGGTAGGGTGAAGCTTAATGTTTTTGAGTAAGGGTATAACTGTTGCGTGCTTGAAGGAGGCTGGAAAGGTACCAGAGTAGAGGGAGGAGTTGAAAATATGTGTAAGTGTAGGGATTATAGTAGGAGGGAGATGTTTGAAGAGATCGGAGGAACGGGGTCAGGAGGGCAAGTGGTAGAGCGAGAAGAGATCAGTAGTGACACATCCTCCTCTGTGACAGAGGAAAAGAAGTTGAGGAAGGCATGAAGAGAGTTAGGAAGGGTGTAGAATGTGAGGAGGATTCAGAGGGGATGTCTTGGCAAATGGAATCCACTTTGTCTTGAAATAGTGAGCAAAGTCCTGAGGTGAAATAGAGGAAGGAAGGTAGTAAGAAAGGTAATACAAATTTTAGTCAACTGTGTTCATCATTTATGCTCATGCATGTTTTCTAACTCTTTACTTACTTCTAAAATATGTGTAGATGGAGAACACTTGAGATGGTCTTGAGAACCAATTCTCATATTAATTATATAGCATCCCAAAAAGAAAAACATATTTTTTAACATAGATAATGTTCAAACTTTATGGTTGAAATTGAAACTGAAAAAATACACAAAATGAATAATATGCTGTTATGTAAAAATGGTTGTAAGTTCAACTTATACTAATGAAATGTTATTTTTTTACAGACTTATGGAAAAGGAGCTAGAAGAAAAAACAGATTTAAAGGATCTGATGGCAGTACGTCCTCTGATACTACCTCAAATAGCTTTGTGCGGCAGGTACAGTGATTTGACTTACAATACATTTAACATGTTTATTGACCATTGCAAACAAATGATTGAACATTTATTTAGGAATACCGTTTACATGTCGGGGACATTATCTGATTGTACATTTGTGTTCAAAATACACTGATCATTGTGTTAGAAGAAATTCAGCAAGACTGCTCACAATGTTTAGAATCCTCAATTCTTTTTGATGAGCTTTAAAATAGTTTTTAATAAATGAAATATCTTTAACAACAATTGCTCTTAACAAGCTTTGATTTGGCGATTAATAGACCTGTGACTCTTTCTCTAAAGCTACCAAGGGGTAACGATTAAGTGTGTTACTCCCTTTTGTGGAACAAACCAGCAATAGATTATTTACATTGAATGCGATATATCATTCACATTCTTCAGCTGTATAGCATGTGGTTATCATTTAGGGAATTGGTTGAGCCACAATTCTCATCTGTCCTTGTTGCTGTGTTGCTATATGTTATTGTAGAAAAAGTCCATATGAATGGGACATAAGGAGTCTTAAAGCATAGCACCTGCTAGGAAATCTGGGCCACATGTGAGTGAATAACAACACACATGAATGAGAGGCCAGACTTTAATAGCGGTTAGTTTACAGAGGTAATATACTATATATCATATGTTCTTATTTGACGTACTGTATATCGTTGCTTGGGATTTCTAAAGAATATGCATGCGTGTTTGTTCATTATATCCTGAATACATGGTGTGTTATGTCTTCAATGCCTGGAGGCATTCATCTATATTGTTTATTAAATAATGGTGAAGCGTCCTTTTTTTTGTGTAGTCTTGTGAGTTAGCAATACATTGTGTTTATGGCTTAACATGGACTGAACTTTCTAACATGTGATATGGCAAATAGTGATGATCTTCAATGGAAAATGAGTGTCTTCACAGAGTTGTGTTGTAAATGATTCACTTTTTACATAGTAATTAAAAATAAATCATTGAAATAATTTCATTTAAGAACTGTCACGTCATATGTAGATTCACTTTTATTAGTTGTTAATAAAGTTGTGTATCAGATTAAAATGTTACTGTGATACCCAAAATGAGTCTCATAATCTAGAATTTCTAATATTGTGTACATATTTGGTATGTATTGGGGTCTAACATTCTCCTTAACAATTATAGACTGTATGTTGCTATGTGTGACATCTACCAATATTGCAGACAAACACACATTTACTGTACCATTCAGGTACAATACCCTTGTTAACTTTCTCTTCATGATGTCGCTGTGATGATAGAACTACTGTAGGTGCTCTCCCTCAGCATCTGCACAGCATACAGTAGGTACACAGTAAATTTGTCTGTTTCATAAACTGACTTCACTATTGGATGCAGTAAATTGCACTATTTCTGCTTATTGACTTTGCTGAGTACATAAATATCAGTAGTCTTTAAAAAAAAAATGTAATTGGGGTCATAGATGTCACTGCCAACCATTGTCTATTTATTTCAAATTAACCCCTGCTAGAGGAACCTGCAAAGTATTGCTTTGTAATGCCATACAGGGCCCACTGACAGCAATGAGATAATGAACTAGGTGTACTAAGCGGTGCTATGACGTTAGACACCTTCTGGCAGCAGAAGATACCTTACAGCCCTTACACCTGGTGTTGTCCTGCTGTATGTTTCGTAGGATTAAGCAAAGCTGACACTGGGTCTTGAACAGATTGTATTACTTCAGAAACAGTGCTCTGACAAGGCTACGTCTCCCCTGTATGACCGCCCTGTTGTAAGATAATTCTCCAACTAAGTCTGACAAACAAGCGCATCGGTCCGCAAAGAATTCGATGCATTTTTGTAAACATTCGGAAGCCTGCAAATATTTGTTGTCATGGTTTTCCAATAAAATTCTGTATGAAAGCATGAAAATACGACAAAGATTTTATTTAGCTTGTTTTCGCTTAAAACAAATACATATTTGTCTTTTGCTTCGACTGATGTTTAAAAAAAATGTGTCAAATTCTTTGCAGAAAATTTGAATACTTTGCGCAAACGAAATTTTTAAAAAAAAGGTGGGTTTGTCCGGTCTCAGATGGATGGGTCTGCGAATAAGTGCGCCAATAATTTGCTGATTATTTACAATAAAGCAGAAAACAGTGTTATAATGCAGGATATTACAGTGTTTCCATTTAATGACTGTGATAACACAGAATACCACAACAGATCCCATCATAACGCGCCAAAATAACGTTGTAAAAGTCTATATAAAATATTTATTGAAGTGGGCAGTATGATAAATAAATGAGACTGTGATGTACACAGTGCCCTGTAGAAATTATACTATGGATTTTTTGTTCTTGTAGAAAGATTGGTGAAGTTTCAACTTTGAATCTTTCTCATAAAGGTTGTTTAATACGGTAGATTACAGTAGGTAATTAGCATTCAGTATGGGTAGGTGCTAGAATAAGTATTTTATTATAAACTTTTTCTGGTGTTTCCTTAAACCATTTCAATTTCTAGCCTTGCTATGTTTAATCCACTCTTTGTACAAAATATCTATAATACTGTATATCAGAGTTACTTTAAGAGATTTTTACAGCTGCAGATGTAGCAAGATAAGCAAAATAGGACTCCTTTTTGGCTATGATGTTTATTGACTTACTTTAAAAAATGTCTAACCCAATAATAGCAATAATAAATGTGTGTATTTTGTTAAGGTTAGATGTTTTTTTAAATACTTGTATTACAAAAACATTTATTTGTACTCTATGTTTAAGTACATACAATATATTAAAACAGATATGGTTTCTTTTTCTGTTGGTACAGGATCTTAGTTTATTAAATTATATGTCAAGGAAATGTGTTAATAGAAATGACCCCAGTATTAAACACTTTGTACCTTTATGTGTATGTAACAACAAATATACACACATAGATTCAAAATTACTTAATATATACTATAATTCTAAATTGGATTCCGTCTGTTTGTTTGTTTGTATGTCCGAAGCATCGAAATCTCAGAAACGGCCCCACGTAGCACAACAAAACTTTCACTGTACATTCTGCTGCGGATTTGTAGGTCAGCTGAACTATTTTGAGCTTCCAATGTGACTCACCTCCCAAATTATGAACATTCTAAGTTTCCCTCGGCTGTCCAGCAAATCTGTTAGAGCAGGAGCGGGGGGCGGGGCTACTAAGGGAGGGGAGTGTCCTTGCCTGCCTGGATCGGGGCTGTGTGTCCCTGTGTCTCTGTGTGTGATGTGAGATGTGTGGGGGAGATGTGCCAGCGGGGGGCGGGGGGGAGATGTGACAGCTAGCGGGGGGAGATGTACCAGCGGTGGGGGCCAGAAAAATGTGCTGCCATCGAGGGGAGATGTACCAACGGGAGGTGGGCGGGGAGATGTGCCGGCAGCGAGAGGACATGCCACAGCAGCGCGGGGAGATAGACATGCCACAGCAGCACGGGGACATGTTCCGGCAGCGGGAGGAGACACACACACTGACACACACAGACACACACAGACAGAGACAAATGTCACTCCGCACTACATCCAGCAGCAGGGGGGGGGAGGGAAGGCGGGGCCCAGGGAGATGTGCCGACAGCAGGGGGGACGGGGGGGACAGGGACATGTATTCAATATTACATTCCCCGGGCGAAGCCGGGCACAAAAGCTAGTTGTTTGATAAAATACACATTTCTTGTTACTGTGTCCATATCATAAATCTTTCCATGTTGAGTAGAGATTCTTTCTTTTCCAGTCACACTATCATAGTTACATAGTTACATAGTAGATGAGGTTGAAAAAAGACATAGGTCCATCAAGTACAACCTACACTACCGACACACTTTATTAAAGTGTGGCCGGTACCGCGGCTTGCTTGTGGCTGCCCCTCGGCGTGCCGCGCGTCATAGATGCGCGGTCACGCGTCTTCGGGAGCCTGCGCCCCCTGCACGCGCGTCCAGGGCTCCCCGAGGGAGCCCTGGTGTCCCGCGATCTGCGGGACGGCGGCAGGGGGTTCGGGGGACCCGGCGGACCCGGTAGCGGTAGGGAGAGCGCCCCGATCGGAGGGCGCTCTTCCGCTGCTTCGGCGCACGCCCGTCACACTCGGCGCGCGCCAGGCTACTGCTGCGGCCAAGAACGGGCAAATGCTCGAATAAACTTGGCCGCAGGAGTATGCTAAATTTAGACAACAGATACTTTATCCTATATCTATACTTACTTATTGATCCAGAGGAAGGCAAACAAAAAACCCATTAAGAGGAAAAATTAATTCATTCCTGACTCCAAGAATTGGCAATCGGATTAATCCCTGGATCAACATCCTTCCCATGTATACTTATTTGGTATATCCCTGTATACCTTTCCCATCTAAAAAGATGTCCAACCTTTTTTTGAACAAATCTATTGTATCTGCCATCACAGTCTCCATGGGTAATGAATTCCACATTTTAACTGCCCTTACTTTAAAGAACCCTTTCCTTTGATGCTGGTGAAATTTCCTTTCCTCCAACCTTAAGGGATGGCCCTGAGTCCTTTGTACTGCCCGTGGGATGAATAGTTCTTTTGAAAGCTCCTTGTATTGTCCCTGAATATATTTGTATATAGTTATCATATCCCCTCTTAGACGCCTCTTTTCTAATGTAAATAAATCTAATTTAGCTAGCCTCTCCTCATAAGTTATAATGTCCATCCCCTTTATTAATTTTGGTGGCTCTTCTCTGCACTCTCTCTAGTTCCATAATGTCTTTTCTTAGGATTGGTGCCCAAAATTGTACTCCATATTCAAGGCGTGGTCTTACTAATGCTTTGTAAAGGGGCATAATTATGTTTACTTCCCTTCCATCCATTGCCCATTTGATGCAAGATAAGATCTTGTTTGCCTTTGCAGCTACTGCATGACATTGGGCACTATTGCTATCGATATTTGCATTAGGTTTCCATCACTGTTTAAACACCTGCCATTAGCTCGCAAAACAATAACAGGAATTAATTCTTAAACTAGTGATTCTCCAGTATTGCATCTGGGACTCTGAACTAAAGGGAACTCCCTACAACCACACCCATTAAACCCTTTGGTTGCTGGAGGGGCCACAGCACTGGAGTGACAATCCGGAAATGGATTACCTGCATTTCAGATAGCATTCTGCGCTCCATACAATGCAACCTTTCCTGTAAAACAAGCACAAAAAGGGCAAAATGCAGCCGCTGCGTTATGGGGCCCCTGGAGTGCCAGACCCCATGCTGTAGTGTCTGCCGCCTTGGGGCACCGGAAGGGTTAAAGAGGTGCTTTATTATCTAAGAAGAAGGAACTCAGAGGGAGATTGCAGGCCGGTCGCCAATTTGTTTGTGCATATTTTGTTAGGGGATGTTTTTATTTTTTTCAATCTAATAGTTTGTTCAGGAGATATAAGCAGTTGAAATATTAGATGCCCGGGAGGTCAAAATGGTTGTCTCTCCAGAGTACAGTGCAGTCTGAAGATAGCGCTTTTCAGTCATTTTTGCTTCCCTTGCATCCGTTAGCATTTTGAAGACTGGCTTTTAGATCAAGTTGAAGGAGGAGTTACTGAGAGAAATAGAAAAATCAGACGCATGACAAGTTGTGTCAGTAAATGGTGCAAATGTATGTCCATTCAGTCACTAATCTCAGATTAGTGCTCCGAGAGACACACAGGCTCAGGTAGCATATAAAATCTTTACCCATTAGTATGCGGTTGCTGTGATTCCAATTTTTGAGGCACAATACCTTGCAGTACTGTGAAATCAGAACAATAATGAGACCATGCACATACTGTAAGTTTATCCTCAATATCTTTATGGAAGGCAATAAAAGTTTCCTTATAGGGCACTACTTGGAAGCTGAAGAGAAGAGGTGGGAGTGAGAAGCGGGGGTAGCTCACAGCTACTGTAACTATGAAATAATGTACATTCAAGTGAACATAAGTTAATGTTATTATACTGTGCTTTACACTGCTTCTCACCATATTAAATGTGGTGGGTGGATCTTTTTGGAAATAATCTACAAAGAATATGCAATAATTGTATAACAAATGGATATACAGAAAATAAGGTTGTCTGAGAAAGCAAAAGGTGTAATTTAGAACAGATATTACCTTTCATTTTTTTTCATGTCCCCCTATGTCATGAGACCTCCAGGGAAGGACCTTTATCGAAGCAATGATCCATGGCATTGCTGACACAGAAGTCATGTCTACTTATGGTTGGCTCTTACATTTCTTTGGATCAGATTCACAAGGCAGCCATAGGTCATTAAAAATATAACTAATTTTCCCTACATTAAGTCCATGAATACTATGCTAATTGTATACAGAAATGACCTCTGTCATTCAATACATTTGAATGTGATAATAGGAGAAATGTCTTAATAGCGTGTATGTGTCCATGTCTAGCATGTCTATAATCAAAACACTGCAAAGTATTTCAGAAAGCCTTATGAATCATTATATTCCTTCTCTGCTTACGCAGAGATATTACTTATACTTCTTATATTTCTATGATTATTATAGAAGATGGGCAAAATATTTTTGTGCAGAAGAGAAAGTATTATAACACAGTGAGCTGGTTACTTGAGTTAGTACTTGAAATCTTATAACGGATAAAGACAGTGGCCCTATTTACTAAGCGGGGTTCTGCCATAAGGCACCTTCAGTGCTGGAATACATCCCAGCCTATTCAAATAAAAGGACTGTAAGGTGTCACATGGCAGAAGATTGCTTATTAGATGCTTCTCTATCCCTGAAGAGGGTAAAGTGTTTTGTACAGGTACAATATGAGCACTCAATGAGAAGTAGAGCTCAAAACTAATTATACTGTGACAGTGGTGTTAGTTGTCTGCTGGCTTTGCTCACACTGCTAGAGCTGTGGCCTGGAAAAGTAGTGGTTGTGGGTTTCTAGTCCTGTTGGGTCCGACACTGTTCCAGTCATTAGGTTGGTATGGAAATCCTTCTAGGAAGTGTGGGACTCATTTAATGTTGATGACCCATTTAAATATACATTGCAGATCTCTTAGCTGGGTACCCAAGGTTTGCTCCTTTTTTAGAGCAGGCATGTCTCTCTCTCTACCTCTTTTTTTTTTTAGTTCCCAATCCACAGATGGATTTTGGTGGGGGGAACAGATTTTGTCTAAACAAATGGATTTGGACTGGTATACCAATCTCTAATTATTACTTATACAATTGCAGTATGTTGTGATTTTGTTATCTGGTCAGTGCTATTTGCTGGGTAATGTGTAAACATGATTATGAAGACATTTTAGTATTGTTGTGAATTTAAGATAACTGCTTTTGATTCATTATTTACAATTTTCTCAATCCCTGAGGATTCTTACAATTTAAAACAAATCAGGACTAATACATCTACTAGAATTGTGTATACAAAGAACATGTCTCAATACTGCCAAACTGTAGTAGGAGTCAAAAACATAGCTTTGTTCCCATCATTAATTGCTTAGTGAATTTGGTATGAATATAATTATAGATAAAACACATTTTCAGCTCTTTTTACATACTGGGAGTTACAGTAATCCTTATGTAGCCCCCTGTAAACAGCACAGGCTATACATATCTTTCTCCTACTGAGGTAAGTCCTGTTAAGGGCAGGCACCAGTAGTAATCATGGGGTTTCCCCCCTTTAAGCCCTGCCCTGAGTGATAGACGCAGGCCCCTGACTCTGCTGCAGGCATGAGACAGAGGGGAGGTCCTGCTGACATCATGAGGGGTGGGGCTAAGACTATTTAACAGCCCATTCCTGTAAGTGACAGTTAGTCTACTCTGGAGTCTGTTCTGATACGGCTCTGGAGCTGTTCTGTCCTGGGAGTTGGAGGAGTAGACCAAGCTCCGTCCTGGGAGAAAGCAAAAGAGAGAGAGAGAGAACTCTGGCCTATTACATTTGGAGAGCGAGCCGAGTTCAGGTGGACCAATGCCCCTCACCCCGATGAAGGGGTGATGGGGAGAATCCATCCCCCACCCAGAGGATACCCTCTGAGGTGGGCAGTGGGGTATGGAGGCCCCACCACAGTCCATCCTGTCGGAGTGCACACTTGGAGGGAAAACGAGGAGGAAAGGCCTGTACAGAGTGGAGGGTCGTGTGTGCTGTGGAGATTGCTGTTGTTGTTGCAGCTGTTGTTGTTGCTACTACTGCCGGGCGTGGCTCAGAGAAATAAAGAGAGACATTACCTTTTACTAAAGACTGTTGTGTGATTCTGGAGCATCCACCAGGGGTCACTCTTCTATACGGGTCCTACCCCATACCCTGGGAAGGTATAGAGGATGGAGGCGCTGCACCACCACTAGAGAATGGAGGCTACTACCCCAGAAGCCTGGTCCTGTTATCCCCCACACCACCGCGGGAGACTCAGGCCCTCCTGTTCCACGCAGGTACGCACCACCCAGTACATGTAATCCGCCCTCACACACCCTAGATATGTCAGATGAGTCATGGGGGGGGGGGCGGGGGAATAAGGGTTACACTTACTATTTTACATAACCAAAAACAGTGTAACTCCTTGTTATTTATTGGTGAATAGTTTATTATTAAGACTGTGCACTATCATTCTAACACTGCTTAATCATGACCAGGGAGGCTGTGAGGGAGCTCCACTCTCCTAATTACCCAGTACCCACATACACATGTACAAATAACGACAGAGACCGGATCTGGACGTGTAAAGGCTGCGGCTTTTTTATTTTTCATTAAATAATTGAGTAAATGCCAATCCATGCCACAGTGCTTATTTAAAGGGTGAAACGTCAGACGGTCCTTGAGTCACTGACCCCATGACCTGCACGGCTGGGCCCACGTGACCCAGCCGTTGTCGCAAGTGGGCTCGCATACTCACCACTCTCCCTGGGCTTTACCGGTCCAATTATTTGGACTATTTGGTGGAAAGGTTGTATAATAATGTTGAAAAGAAACATGGAAGAAAATGTAATACGATGTTGTTTAAAAATGGTTTACTGTAAACACACCACAGTACAATGTATATTTTGGTGACATAAATGATGTAAAATGTGAGGCGTGTGTCCCGCTAGGGTGTGAGCGGGTGTGAGGCGGCGGGTGTCTGGTCAGTGCGGACGGCGGCTGGTCAGTGATGTCGGTGCATAGGGGCGGGAGGCAGCAGGCTTGTGTCGAGTGTGTCGGGTGGGTGAGAGGCGGCGGGTGTGTGTCGAGTGGGTGAGAGGCGGTAGGTGTCTGTTGAGTGCTGGCGGCGGCTGTGGGGCGCAGGGGTGTGAGGCGGCAGGTGGGTGAAAGGCAGAGGCTATAGACGAGGCAGCGTGAGGGGAAGGCAGGGGCGGGGGGTGAGGGGAAGGCAGGGGCGGGGGAAGGCAGGGAAGGGGGGGAAGGCAGGCAGAGGGAGGGAAGGGGGTGTGTGAGTGTGTGTGTGTGTGTGTGTGAGTGTGTGTGTCTGTCACTGTGTGTGTGTCTGCCACTGTGTGTGTGTCTGTCAGTGTGTGTGTCTGTCAGTGTGTCTGTGTGTGTGTGTGTGTCACTGTGTGTGTATCTGTCACTGTGTGTGTTTGTCAGTGTGTGTTGGGGGGGTCAAAAATGGAGGTGTGGGGTCAAAAACAGAGCTGGGGGGGGCAAAAATGGTGCTGGTTTTTTAATGTATTTATTGGGTAAGGATCAGTCAGATCAAAGTCAGATCAGGGAACAATGGCCGCTCTCGGGTCTAAGCTCATTTCTGAGTTTCGCTCTGATTGGAGGCTGTGCGATCACGTGACCACACCTCCTCTCCAGCAAGCACAGAAACACAGATTTGCCTGTAGCTGGAAGCTGAGCGAGGTTCAGCAAGCGTGAGCAAGCAAGCGGAGCTTTCACTCAGAATGGCACCATAACATATAATGGGTCTCTGAATATATGCTAAGCGCGCATCAACAAGCACTACACCACTATAAACTCAGCCTAAGCCTCCTCCCGGGCAGTCACTTGCTCTGGAAGTTTCGTAAGTTAATTGGTACAGGGGCACAAGGTTCCCTTGGAACGTCTGCTCCCGATCTCGTTATCCAATCCGCACACTTCTGCAGATAGGCCACATCTTCCATTTGGCCTGACAGGGGTGGTAGTAACACCCTGGGCTTAAGGTGAGGAGTCCCACAACGCTGGAATTTGGATTTTAGGCTCATGACTCTGCCCGGGAAATCGCAGCTGGGGCAAACACATTGCAGTAAACTCTCCCTCTTCACTTGTACTACCAGGAAGCCTCCTGGTAACAGATAGTGAGATACAGTGCACTCGGCCATGGTAGGGATGTTGTGCGGGAACAGTGGTGATTTTCTCCTACTCCTTGCCTCACCATGCGCTACTCAGGGTGCGATGGCTTACGTCCGGCTACGTCCCTAACGGTGACACGACATTATTTGCTCCTCCCCCGGTGGATCCAGGAGTACAGGCACAACTGAGGGTGCGGCTTTGGCTTTCACGCCAAGCCACTCACAGAACATGAGCGCGGCATTGCTTTCGCGCCGAACCCAGCCCTTATTGTAGGCAGAGCTTCGTTTTCACGCCGAATCAAGCACAATTTTTTTGCAAAAGAAGCTTGTATCTTGCAAACTTCTCCACGCGGTCCTCCCGATTTTGGTGGGAACAGCTCCTTTCATGCGCTGCAGCTCCTCTGGTGGGGAAGGTGGTCCCTTGCTGGGCAAGAGTCCCCTAGGATGCTACACACTTGGACATTTCAAATATAGCACACTGCAGCTCCCTGTGCTGGGGACCGCTAATAGTATTGTTGTATCTCCTCAAACAGAGATTCTGGCCTCCTGCTTTCAAGAGCCCCCCCTCGTACACTACCCACGGACACTACCCACACATACTGTGAACCCCATCCGTTTTGACCGTGATGGTCCCCTTTCGATGTTTCTGGGTCCCCAGGATCCCAAAACACCCCCTCCAGGTACCCTACACATCAGTCCTTAGGATGGCATGAACAACAACATATTAGGAAGCAGCACAGGCTGCAGTTCCACTGGCGGGAAAGTTGGTCCCTTGCTGGGCAAGAGTCCCCTTGGACACTACACCTGGCCCCCCCTCCTCCTACATAACAGGAGCGTACCTCCTCTCCTATTGTAAAAGCCTGTCCTGATAGGAGAACTCAGCAGCGCCTCAAATGTAACAGGTGTTCCCCCACCCTCTGGGAGATTTAACTGTTACCTGTACTATCGCTGTGCTGTACCTGTGAGGCTTACAGGATTGCTGAGTGTCCGCTGATGGTAGTGGGGAAGACAGGACAAGCTTTCAGGAAATAGAGCTCTCATCTCGTACATGGGTGCAGCGCCTCCATTCCCTGCAGGCCACATCAGTGCTGAGTGCAGTGCCCGCAGGAAAAAACATCTTGCACTCCCCCTAATAAACTGCAGTCACAGGCAGGAGTATAAAAGAAGCAATTGGTCTTTATTCTTGTACATTTGTACACAGCATACAATAGGTACACTCTTCTTAGGGTCCCTGGACTCAACCCCCAGAGCTTGAGGCCCCAAAGGTCTATCCTTTGCTCCCCTACTCCCTGGTAGAGTAAGGGGTAGTATCCCACTCCCTTGCGGGAGGGAAAGGAAGGTGTCCAGAGCCCTGGCTCCACACTTCCAACAACCACTAAATTTGGGGTGTGAACTAGTTTAGATTGTCAACTACAGACCTAAGTATTAGTCACCGTGTCCGCCTGTGCTTCAGACACCAAAAATTATATTGTAAGCTATATGCAGATGGGATTTGTATCTGAAACGTTTTATACACAACACAGTATATACTTCAGTGCTATATAAAATATATTATAATTACTATACTTCCAGCAAACAAACAGTTTAGGCTTCTCCGTAAATACGGTAATTACCTTGTAAATCACACTGCCATCTTAAATGTAAAGTTTGTCATGCAAACTGCTACTGTACCTAATTGTTCTTGCCATTGGTGCTATATCTAGGGTGACCAGATATCCCGAATTAGCCGGGCAGTCCCAGTTTTTAGGGCTCTGTCCCGACTTTGTGAAGTGCTGTCCCGGTTTTTCAATCACATTGGCGCATTCGTGATCGGCAAGTGTCGATCGCGCATGTGCACTAGTGATCAGCAAGCTCTCGTCGCGCATGTGCAGTTGGCGAATGCTGACTGCGCTTTGTGTGACATTTGTCCCGGTTTTTGCCGGGACAAATATGTTCACCATAGCTATATCCACTATGAAACTCTGCTTTAATAACTTGAAACTATGAAAGAAAGATAATGTGCTGTATTTATTCACACGTAAGTCTGTGTGCATGCAGTATGTTTGTCTGCTCAAACTTTTAATTTGAAAAAGTGTGGACTTCTAATCTTATCCAACTCACATTATATCTATAGATTTTCTAATCATCCTGTACTATTCTGGATCATATCTTCTTCAGTGTTTGAAGAACCAGGTATTAATTGGTTAAGTACATTACATAGGATGGGATGGTCCAACTTGTATAAATAACACTAAGCATACCTCTGTTATGGCTCTTTTTTGTTTCATAAAAGTTTGCAACAATAACAAGACATTAAAATGATAACCATCTTTATCGAATGGTCCAGAGATGTTCTACCTTGACAAGTTAAATGGTCTTTAAATTACAGAAAAATCAAAGTGCGTAATCTGTTCTTTGCAAAATGTTTCTGCCTTTTTAGGAATGCTAGGAAGCTCTTGCTGCATATTATGAAATCTATTGCTGACAGTGAACAATTGTATGTGTCACTTTAAAAAATGTTTGCTTGATAGTCTCTTGTGTGGGATTTGGCACCGACTTGATTAGCTTACCAAGTAAACTGTGTTGCAAAGTGTATTTACACATGCTGCTAAATATAATTTGAAGCATAATTAGAATTTTTGGACACATACCAATTCACTTTGTTCTTTGTGCTTCTTTGCTTGCACCCCTATGATTCCCATTGTCTTGATGCTGTACTTGGCCATTGTATTCTGTATTGCCTGCCCGTTTATGTGTGCCTCCTATTGCCTAGGTACTCCACAACCAGATCCATTCTACATTAGACAGCTGCTAACATCCACAGCTAGAGTTATGCAGGCATTTAAAAAAATATATATTATAGTAAAATGTGGATTTTCACTTTTTTCCGCGGAAAGTTGGAAGTCATTTAATTGACTCTTGCAGAATTTTTCTAAAATTGCAGAAAAAATTATGACAGCATTGTTAAATATATAAACTGGATTTTTGTATGAGCTGCAAAGGGAAAACAAATATCCCCAAATCAACTGGGAAAAAAAATAGAACAAAATGCTGAGGAATTTTTTACAATATGCAGGGGGGAGGGGGAATCTTTTTGCCAAAAATGCTGCCGTTTATACAGTATAGGAATTTTGTGTGTGCAGTTCATTATATTTATACAAAACCAATGTCAAAGAGATACAATTCTACAAAAATTAAAAAATGCCACTGACTTCTGCAGAAGCTCTAAACACCGCACAAGTTCACTGAGCTTCATTTGAATTTTGAACAGAATTTGACCTTCTGCGCTACATACTGTAACTACATTGCCGAGCAATTTACTAGGGATCTGATACTGTTCCATCAAATGGCAAAGTAAGCCCTCTTTGTTGCTCCCATCAGCTTCCAAGGACAAGCCTTTCCTAAGGTCATCCTCCCCTTGTCCTGATAAACTTTCTCATATGTTCATTATTTACTTGCTACTGCAGTCCCCCCCCTTCCATTCCCCTCCCCCCCCCCCGGTCCCCGCTTACCCCCTCCCCCCCGGTCCCCGCTTACCCCCCTCCCCCCCATCGCCATCTGAGAAAACTTTATGAAACAAATAAAACCTTTGTGCCCTTTAATGTCAGTTTTCTTTAATCTGGAAAACCCTATGAGCCCGTGCCATGTATTTTTCTTCTGTTCTTTGTTCTTTCTCAGTGTAACTGTTACATCATATGATTATAAAACTTTGCACCATTAAACTAAATGAGATCTTTGCCAATAGTGCTGTGTATATGCTTCTAAACACATATTACAGTGCAATCTCTATATTACCAGACTCCGGCAAAGAATTTATGAACTTTTAAAGTTCTAGCAGCTGCATTGGTAGTTATAGTTATAATCCTCAGGGGACATAAAGTGGAAGGTAATAGTGGCTTCAGTACCACTTTCTGCCCCTCTTCCATTATTTCTTTCTTTATACTTTAAACCAGTGACAGAACATGAAACACAGACAGAGCTCAGTGCTACATCCAAAGACACCAATACACGGTACCGTGCCTAAATATATATATAGATATCTTTTGAATAAAATGGTCTTTTAGTTTAACCCTTTGGCCAAAGTGTTGTAAGCCCTTGAGCCCCTCCAAGGCAGACCACGTCTGTGTTTCATGTTCTGTCTCAAAATATATATTGCCATGCTCAGTAGCACTCCTCTTTGACACTTATACGCATATATATATGGTGGAATATATATATATATATATATATATATATATATATAATGGTGGAATATATATATATATATATGTTGTGGTTATTTTGGGGGTTCAATATGAGCTTATAGGGGTCCTGTGTATTTTGCATTTCTTTCTTTATACCCAATATCTCTATCTCACTGCCTTACTCGTGTCCTTTGTCATTGTGTCCCACTTTTGTGTCTTCTGTGACTGTGCACCTGTGCACACACTATTTTGTCCTCTGTTATTGTCCTCCACTCTTGTATGAGTACGTATCTGCAGTATGTATATTTTAATTTATATCGCTCCAACAGTGTGTGCAGCAGCCCTTTGCAAAAGAGATAGTACGATGCAGGAAATTATAATACATCAATTGCAACAAACATAGAATCAGACAATTCGAAGGGATAAGGAGAAGGACACAAAACAAAAAATAATAGAAAAAGCACAAATCCCTTAATGTGAGTGTATGAAAAAAAGATATTATTATCATATTTGAATAATATATATTACAAATATGATAATAATATCTTTTTTTCATACACTCACATTAAGGGATTTGTGCTTTTTCTATTATTTTTTGTTTTGTGTCCTTCTACCCACGAATTGTATGTTTGTATGTTTGTATGTTTGTGTATATATATACATACATACATACACACACACACATTTTGGGAGACTCTTTTTTTCTTGATACTTACTTTACATTTTTTAATAATAATTCACATTAGCTAAATATCGCTCCAAAGCCCAGACACAACCCTAAGTAATAGAGAGCTGAATACTTGACATTTCTTAAACTGGTGGCGGTTTTGAGAGTCTCTGGTAATTTGTTTCAGTGGTGGGGTGCGCGGTAAGAAAAGGAAGAGCAAACTGATTCTTTGTTGAACCTTTGGACCGTGAACAGTCTTTTGGAGTTGGATCTCAGGTGATAAGTTTTGCGTGTGGTAGGGTTGAGGTGTTTGTTCAGATACAGGGGTAGTTTGCACAGAAAGTATTTGAAGGGAAGACAGGATAATTTCTGGACTCAGGGGATAGCCAATCTAGTTCTTGGAGCATTTCGCAGTGATGTGTGTTCTAGTTACATTGTAGGACAAAGCAGCATATTGAGTTGTAGAGGGTGTCTAGTTTAAGGTGAGTTTGGAGTGCTGTGCAATATACTATAGTCTATAATTGGCATTAGCATCTGTTGTGTGAAGCGCCAACAGGCTTAAGGATATGATAAAATGACCTTGTAAAGTCACTCAATAAACATATAACACAATCAAATGCACTGTGGTGCAGATAACGTATATATAAGATGGTCTCACCCAAGAGTAATCAATGTATAATGGTGACACATGACTTGGTTCCTCGTGCACCATACTGGGATTGATCTAGTCCACACTTATAATATAACAAAATTAAATTCTACAGTTGACAGCCTATGTGCAGGCTGCAGATTCCGTTCAGATGTTTGTGGGGATTCAACTCCCTATATGCACAGCTACTGATAACTGTCCATCCTACTTGCTTGTCCGTGAAGTTTGTATCCACATCAGTGAACGGTCAGCCACTGGTAGAGTCTCTTCCTATTTAAGCAATACAATGCATGTCACATGTAGCCAGGACTGGTTTCTGGCTACCATTCTGCCCTTCTCCTAGCAGTAAGCCCTGGTAAGAGCAGGGCTGCCAGGACTAATCCTGGGTTTTCCCCACCCCCAGCAGCTTCAGTGAGTCACAGGCGAGGCGGTACGACTAGGCCTATGTGTGTCCAATCAGGGACTCAGACCTGGTTCCTGCTTTTCTTGTACTTAGGGGACTGCACTACCAAAGTTAGTCAGTTGTCTCTACCCTTGAGAGAGACAGGTTCTCACCCAGAAGTGCGGATTGGCTGTGCACTTACTGCCTTCTCGCCTCTCTCGCTCGGGAGTTAGGAGTGAAACTATACCCCTGGCTCTAATAGAGAGTCAGGGAAGAGCAAGGACTGCCGTTGGGGCCCTGTACCCGCAGTGAAGGTCCAGGGTACATCCTGAGGGTGAAGCCCCAATAACTGCTGTAACCACTGTGTGAGCTGTGTATGCTGACCATCTGCAGTGTGTAAGAATAAAGTGTGTTCCTGTTCACATATACCTTCCTGCCTGAGACTGCAATCTATCAGGGGGAGGGCAAGAAGTTATACTGTAGGGATGTGTTCCCACATCCCTGGGGCCTGCAAGAGATGGAGGCGCTGTCACCGTGAGTACGAATCAGTTACTGTACTATCCCAGAAGTCTGTTCTGTTCTCCCCTACAGCAACGCGGGTGTCACGGTTGTGCTCGCCACAAACCAGGGTCGGACCGTGTGGCTGAGGTGGGGTTGTATAAGCACCGACCTTAGACCGCGCAGGCTGATCCGGATTGCGCAGTTCATAGTCGTACATAGCAGGGTCGGGACTGGAGAGAGCAGCGTAGTCAGTGGACGAGCCAGGGTCAGGATTGTAGACATCATGGTAAACGTAGTCCAAGCAGGGAGTCGGCAACAGGATCAAGCAGGTCTTCCTGCTTCAGCAAAATTGCTGCAGGTCAGGAACGGGGTTTGCGCGAGTGGCGTTCACGGCCCATGGCGCCGGTCTCAGGAAGGAGAAGGCTGACCGGAGTGGGCACATCGCCAGGCAGCACTGGTAAACCAATGCTTCAGCGCAGGAGTCCAGAACGAGCCTGTGCGGGGAGAGAGAGCTACATACCTCAGGACTCAGAGACAGGCCTCTGCTATGGGAAGGGCAGCAGGCCTCAGGAAACAGGAAGCTGAAGTTACGCTGGAGATCCACCGCTTCAGCACAGGAACCAGGACACGGCCTCTGCAATGGAGAGAGAGCAGCAGGCACCAGGAACTAGGAAAATACAAAAAAGACACAGCGCACAACACTCATAGTGCATTAAGAAATATTATTCACATAAACAATAACATGGGTGAGTTATGTGCGTACATCAATTGCAGTAAAATCAAGCAGTTTCGGGATATGTTACCCAACGCCTCCTGAAACCGGATCAGGTGTCTTTGCAGGGGTGAAAATGCTGTCCTCGGTGGTGCAGGGTCCTATTGTGGTCCCTGATGAAGAAACATTTCGTTTCGAAACGCGTAGGACAACGTGACAAGCGTTCTAGCTCTTGACCAGCACTTTATTGCACCTTATTGCGCGATCCGATCGTGTCCTGACGGCGCCAAAATCCCCGTGGTGACGTCACCAATCAGGAAGCGCTCCACTCGGAGGAGAAAGCTAGCGCCCAGCTGATGCCCAGATCTGACTCATTGAAGTACTGCAGGGATCAGCAGCTCCCGGTCCACTCGTGCTCCGGGGAGCAAGGACCAGCAGAGGTTGTGCAACTACCACAATAGGACCCTGCACCACCGAGGACAGCATTTTCACCCCTGCAAAGACACCTGATCCGGTTTCAGGAGGCGTTGGGTAACATATCCCGAAACTGCTTGATTTTACTGCAATTGATGTACGCACATAACTCACCCATGTTATTGTTTATGTGAATAATATTTCTTAATGCACTATGAGCGTTGTGCGCTGTGTCTTTTTTGTATTTATTTGTTAGCTCCAGGGGGTCCCTGAGCCCCCCCTTCATCACAGCTGCAGACGCTCCATTCTAGGTTAAGTTATTTATTTTATATATTTCACTTATTTTCACTCCATCACGTCACATTTTATTAGCTGCGCACTGTATATTTCTTTATTTTTCACTCACCAGGAACTAGGAACATGAACTAGGAACATGAACATGAACATGAAAACAGCAACAAGGCGGCCAAGACAGGTGGCTGTGGCAAACACAGTGAACATCCAAGAAGGATTATGCTCGGCAGAGAAGCAGTGGGGAATGCTGTATTTAAAGGTCAGGGAACCAATAGCAGAAGGGGCGTGTGACAGCATTGCTCTAATGACTGAACCCAGGCTGGGGCTGCAGTAATAGCTTGCACAGCTGCAGTAGATACAAGTGCAAAACGTAATATATCAAAAGTGGCGCTCTATTATAAGCTTTAAACACGTGTTAATCCAATATTAACATATAAACCATAAATTGAATAAATATAAGTGATACAAACAAATCCTTGAATGCTGCTGTGACCCAGTGCAGGACTGCTCTCTCAATCCCAGGTGAATATGACGACGTGGTGATCAAAGGGAAGCGCAAACATGTGGAAATATAAAAAATAAAACTGATGGTGCAGTATTGTGACAAATAAGTAGGTATTCTTCTTTAAGTCTGCTGTTATTTATACTCACAAGTGTGAGGATGATACTGTGTATGTAAAGGTATCTTTGGGTATATCTCTGCAGTGATGATAAGCTGGCTTGAACCTCGGTGTGGGAATGTATTCCTTAAATGGTTAAACACAGAAAAGCCAACATAGCGCGATCTGTTTAAAAACTGTATTCAAGTGGTTAAAAATATAACATAGTATAGTATAGACTGAGAGTATGTTCAATTATTATTATATTAATGTTCAGTTTTGTAACTGTCACATACATTCGGCTTTGGAGACTTTTATAAGTTGAAGGTTTTGGGACTGTAGATTCAAGATGAGCCTGTGGAACTTACATTTAGTTTAAAGGTAAAGGGTTCTTGTGTCAGGGAGCGCCCGGTGTACCATAGTGAGGAGTTTAATCGGTTTTGCTTGTTAGTGAAGTTTTTGCTTTGCAGTGAAATGTTCTCAATTGAGGGGTGATATGGTTGAACTTTCTGGTGCCACTGATAAGTCTAGCTGCAGAGTTCTGGAGCGCCTGGAGAGTAGAAAAGAGGTAGGTCGGCATTTTTACGTAGTAACAAAAATGCCTACAAAGACCTGTCCAAGACATCTCACAAAATAAAGGCATTTTGATACCTCAAAATATTTATCTCAAACATCCTCATTTTGTGATGGATCTTCATTCTGTCAAGAATACTAACAAGTTATTGCTGTCTCTACTACTGTAACCTGCAATTGTTCTGTATGCTATTATTTTTTCACCTTTTATATTGTTTTGTTAAATAGACCAATACAATTCACGAAAACACAAATCAATGATCAAATCCCTTCAGGCCTAAATGCTATCCAGGCTTCACATAATATTGTAATAAAGGACAAGGGTACTCAAGGTCAGAGACTGAGCAGAGCGTGCCCATATTTACCAAATACACCATGACTAGAATCAGATATTTCTGGTTAGGATAGATACAGTATAGATACATGTACATATACAGTACCAATACAGATACAGATATACCCGCACAAATACTGTACAAACACAAACACCGAAAATAATACATAATAATGTATTCTACATTGTACAAAGAAATGTGACTAAGTGCAACCTTATTGTCAGTATTCTTGACAACCTTAATACAGCGTGTTTACTGGCTACATCAGATAAGCCGTCTCACATGCAAAACGTGGCAAGAAACTGTACGTGACAGTTGCAAAACTGAACATTAATGCTGGGTATAATTGGACATACTCTCAGTGAATACTCTACTACAGGGGGAGGGGGGCAACTCCAGTCCTCAAGAGCCACCAACAGGTCAGTTATAATTAAGGATATGGTAAAAACAAAAAACAAAACTGTGCGCTACTACCTAACTACCTATAAAGTTTAAATGTATAAATATATACAGTGCAGTGACTATACCATCAATTTAGTGATAAAAAATTAAAAAAAAAAAAATTAAACCACAACTCCCACAGTGAGATAATTATACATTAAATAATAAGTGCCACATAACCGTGTTAGGGATAATGGCGTCTGCAGCTGTAAACGCAGGGGTGGCTCAGCACCCCACACACACTAAGAGAATGGAAACAAAAGAAAACAGCGCTGTTTTCTTCTGTTTCCATAATTAAGGATATACCTGATTCAGTACAGGTAGCTCAGTCATTGACTGCGCCACTGTTTGAGCCACCTGTGCTGAATCAGGGATATCCCTAAAACCTGACCTTTTGGTGGCCCTTGTGGACTGAAGTTGGCCACCCTTGCTTTACTAGATAGCGGTAATGTTAAAGCAGGTTATTTTGTTCTAAGTAGATCAAATATACCGTGTGCCCGACAGTATTTTAAATGGAATATAATTGACAATGCAGTGGAGGTTCTTTTTGCATATGCCAGTGTCGAAATGTTGACTTTTTTCATAGCAGGCATTTACAGTAATGCTGTTTTGAAACAAAATTATGGCACAGCTCATTTTATTTATACAGGTCTACATACCTAATAGCTTTCAAGCACTGCAAAGAGGTAAGTCGGTTGTGTGCCAGTGTAAATAATGAAAGACAGCCGCACTTAAAACAGAAGCCCAGAGTCCTGCACCAAATTCCAATCCAGAGAATGCATGTTAATGTAAACACGTGAACGCTTCATGTAGAAGCGGATATGCTAACTGCTTGGAGACAGGTCAAGTCTTCAACAATTGTTTCTTGTGAGCAGCAAAGTAAAGATTACATTTTGGAACACAAGATAAATGTGGAATATTCAAAAATAGCATTGTAAAGCGATAGCTACATTTGGAATCCAAATGATTTCTTTTAGTGGTAGACGACATAGGGGCCTATGCTATAAGTCCCGATAAGCCACTTATCTAGGCCTTTTCGCCAAAAAGGCCTACAGCTATTCAGTAAGCCCCGATAAGTCACCGATAAAAGTACTTTTCAGCATTTTTTTGGCAAGGAAAAAAAAAATCGCCAAATGAGCGGTGATAAGTAACTTATCGGCAGGTTCTCACATTCGTGCAATTCTGGTAGCCTCGAGTAGGTTATCGGGGCCAATCGAGGCTCTAGAATGGCGATTTCCTCTCAAAATCCTCCTGTCAGGAAAAGTTGCCGTGAGGGTGGTGAGAAGCTGCCGAAAAGTGCCGGAAGAGGACTTAGAAAAAAAATGCATTTTTCCTGCATCGGGTTGATGCCGGGAGTCTCCAGAGCTGATACACATTAATATCAGCACCGGAGGCCCCCGGCATGATGCACGATGCATGAAAAATGCATTTACAGGCAACTTCATTACATTAGCGGCTAACCACTAAGGCAATGAAGGGGTTAAGGAACAACAGCAGGTTTATTGTGGGCAGAGGGGGTGAGTGAAGGGGATACTTGGCCCTTCACTCATCCCCTCTGCCCCCAATAAACATTACAATATGCACTAACCACCAATACACAATTCACCCCCTGTAACCCCACATAAAAGCATGTTTTATTTTTTATGCACAGGATTGATACCAGAGGCTGGCGGGGTCCTCAGGCCGTCCCCGCGGGTGTCGGTGGGCCTCCAAGTGATCCCCGCAGGTGTCGGGTGGTCCACGGGTGGTTACCGGGTGGCCCCCGCTGGCCTGCGGTACCAATCCTGTTCCAAAAATGAATCTTCTTTAATGTAATTTCTATTAATAGTATGCGGGACCAGGGGGTCTCCTGAGCTGGAAAAACGGGGGCGCTTCCCAAACTAAAATATTATTATGTGTAATAAATATAACACAACGTGATAAAGCCAAAATAAAAAGTACGATACTGGCCCGAGAAGTGTGTTGCAGCTCAACCCGTTGAAGAATCTCCCACGATCCTTAGGTTAAAAGTAGAAACAGAATGGGGGAGCGCGAAACATGGAAGAGAAATACACATATATAGTAGTCAGTGATGGTCCTATGATGGAACTTCCTGAACAGATATAAGGTATAATGTGTGCAGTTGAGAACACAATGGTGAAAAATTTGGGGTGAGAATTTGAAATTTGGGGCTACAAAATACTAGAGACTTACACGGCCAAGTGTAAGTCCGTGCTCCTAAAGGTATCTTTACCAATCCTCTCCAAATATTTCTCATGATATCATACATTATCCTATTGCAGTCATTTGTGCTGAGACATTTTGTTACTGTGAGGCTTTGTTCATGAAAAACCGAGCATCATCCAAGAAATGACATCAACATGCATCATATAAGTGCATAGTACAACATTTTTTGTTTCACTTTGACCATTGAGCCTTCTTGCAAAAAGCTGTCTTCATATAAATATTATGGTGGTGTCTAAGCATAATTTAAATAAACTTTCTAATAACATTTCCAGCACTGGCATAACAGAGGTTTGTTATAGAAACACAGAGATATGATTTGATGAGTCTAAGACGTACTGAGCTTTTGGCGCTCTCCAGGCAGGTAGAGTTGTATATATTATGCAAACTTAACTATTAGATTTCTAATTGAAGTCCCCTTAAGTTATTTTTCTTTATGCCAAAATCTCAATATTATCATTAATAACACAGGCAGTATGTTTTATAAGAATTCACATGCAGATCTGAGAGGTACACATGATGTGGGGGCTGTCCTAGCTTAACCCCAACATAAGTGACAGTATGAGGATAGCTTCTTATTAGAGATGCAATCCCATAAAGCCAGGTATTAAAAAAAAACAACCTTATGTAAGGAATTTAACAATCTCACCATTTTAATAGCAAATATTTAAATTCTTAATTCTGTTTTAATTTAATTACAAATAGCATGTCTTAGGGACCTCTGAATTGGGAAGTATTGGCCAATTACAGTAAAGGGGTCAGAGGAAATCAAACGCCTTCCAAGTCTCAGCTCACCATGTTTACAAAGTAACTTGAAAAGAGATTTAAAAACACTTGTAGATTTTCGATTTAAAAAAAAAAGCATCCATCACCAAGATTTGCTCACTCAAAATGAATATTCTTCCAATAATACTTTATGAGTTCCAAACATTACCGATCTCTGTCCCTGTCAAGGTCCTGAAAGATATCAGAACAGATTTTTTCTGTCCATCTGAAATAATAAAAAGCAGAGATTGGGGAGGTCGGTTCATGTTTCTCCAAACATGGGATGTGGGTTAGCTGTCTTCCCGATCTGAAAAGCTATTTCCTTGCTTTGCACCTGAGCAAGATACCTTCCTGGTACCAGGTACACTGAATTAAAGGTCGGATTGACTTTAAAATATGGTTTATGTCATCAATGTCCCTACTAGCCTTATTATGACAACCTACTGTACAAGAAAAGATGTACCTGCTCTCCAACTCATTGATTTCATGCTTAAAAACTGTAACTGATCCTGTTCAAGGTTTGCGACATCCCAACACCATTCCAGGCTATCTCCCCCCTCTTCTGTAACCATGAGTTTCCCTCTGGAATGACCCCCCATCATCATGTATACAATATGAATGAAAGTAGAAAATGGGATTACATATATGTGTATAAATGTTGAAAATCTTTCTTATAGGGTGTTAAGGTTTAACATGCCTTTAGTGCCAATTCTATGAATGTGGCAGGAAGCATGGAAAAAGGTTACAGTCATTTGTGCTAGTAGTCCTACGTTGTAAAATGTGCAGATTTTTATTTTATTTTGGGAATATGTCTAATCATTAACAATTGTTACATCGACAGATTGTGGTGTAAACACTGCAGTGAATACTAGTCAGAACTGTATGGTTAATGTTACAGGAATGAGGTGTTTTACATGTGTGGGGGATCATTTGGACATAATGATTTTTTTTATGTTAGTCATAATTATTTAAATATCACTTACCAGCTTTTCCTGTTGAAGGTCAGAAGTGTCTTCCAGAGTGGGCAGACTGACCACCTGTGAGGATGAAATTACCTCCAGCGGGCTGTGTTCATAGGACTCAATGTTGAGCTCCTTAGGTGGACCACCTTCTGTTCTTTTGGCAGCCTTGGCATGGTCAGACATCGTTTGCTTTTTGCTTTATCTTCTGTTTGCTGTCAACCCATCTTTTCTTGATCATTTCTGTGGTTCTGACAGCATGGCCTAGACTGTCTATGGACTGCAGCAGTTTTCTAAGAGGTGGATGTGTAGATGTGTTCCACTATGCCGTTTTATGAGCAGATCAAGTTACTCAGCAGTGAACCTCACCATCCTAATCCTGTGTGCCTGGCTAAAAGGACAACTATCTTCTGGCTAGAACATTTTGCTTACCTCGCCTAGGTATGGGATCTGAGTAACGGTTGTAATATATTCTTAGCGCATGGGTTGTATTAGATGCTAAAGAGCATGTGCTTCGGTATCGAAGATGCGAGAAATTTCATTATGCAAGTGTAGAACTGTGATGTTAACGTGTAGCTTTGTGTTAACATGTTTAATATGTTTAACACACAGATGTGTGCAACCATTTTAACATACCGCTAAGCCTATCCTAATGAGGATCCTAATGGATGTTGTTTTTGCATGAAATTAGCTTTGTGGATCTCCATTAAAGTCGGAGAAGCTAACGTCCATTAACAATTTAGGTAACGACACGTTAGTTGGCTTGACAATAGAGCTTTGTGAATCTACCCCTTATGGTAATAGTTCCTGAATGTTCTGATTGTTGTTGGAGAGGGTGTGGCCACCTGTGAGATCTAGCACATATTTGGTGTGGCCACCCATGAGATCTAGCACAAGTGGTTCTGCCCAGTTATAAAACCATTCTAGGAGAAGGCAATCGATTTAATAGAGTTGGAAACGGAGGTCATGATTCTGAGGGACCCAGTTATAATCCTCCTCGCCAAACCTATAGTAGACCTATATCCTTCCACTCTCTCCCTTATACTGCATCTCATATTTTACCAGCAGCCTGTTGTTTAATATCAGCCTCTTGAAAAAATGTAAGGCCTTTCCAGTACTTTTCTAAAACTCAAAATCAATGAAGGGATGCTGATGGAACAACTTACAGCCTTTCTGAAACAGAAAATAGCCGAATTTCATAGAATTTGGGATCCACGGTTGAATTATTGAGAAGATTTTGATATTGGTCCCATACACTTTTATATTCCTCTCTCCAAAATAGTTTTGAAAACAGTACTTTCTTTTGATTTCTAAAACAGTTCCCCTTTAGATGTCATCAAAGGGTTACCAAAAGTCTTTTGTATCCTCTTAAGCAGTGTGGGTTTGTGGAAATATACTGGGTTATTTACCTCATTCTGGTTTGTACAGGTGTGCAATGTATTTCTCCATGGGACCCCCACATTCCCCTGCCTTTCGCCTTTCCCACCTTTTCTTTTTTCTGTACCACCCCCTACAAAACTCTTTAATAAAGTGTAAATATATATATATTAAAAAAAAAAAAAAAGCATGTCACTCGTATTAGTTCACTTTGGTTTCAGGAGGGATTGCCCCTTTTAAAGGTTGGTGTTAGGTACAAGTCAAGGCTGGTGACTGAGGTGTAGAGTTGGTGCTAAATATAGAAGGGCGCTATAGAGAAACATGATTTCCAAAGTATTTTGCTGATTGCGGATTCATTAATCCACAGTTACTGTAGTCATTAACTTAGTTGGAGAGTTGTATGAAACTGTAGTTCATACAATTGCTTACAATAGGCCTACAGCGTAAGAATGGCTGCAGTGAATACACCCTTTCAGGAAAGGAAATGAAACAGTGTACAATAGCATGAAATTGCTTACAATCCCAACCAACTTTCATGGTTTTTAACAAGATGCTCCTATACTGGGAGATGAGCCGGTTCTAGAGAAAATAAATGTTTTATGCTCTTAGGACAGCCAATAGGCTGGGGTTAGGGTAAGAGTTAGGGTTAGGCCATGCTGAGAATTACTTCTTTCCGAAATACACCTCTGTTTATTCTTATCTCCAACATCTTTAACATTGGATGTAATCAGTCCCCACTATATTCTACTTACCTGCATACTGCAGCTACAGCCAAGACTCAAACTATATGACTGTGATATTATACAATAATGTGGGACTATACTCAGTTCCATTTCAGCTATCTTTTGAGCTACAGTATGAATGGCAGATTTGTTTCATGCATGCTGAGAATTACTTCTCCCCTGTCTCCCAATATTGGTCATCTTATTAAATTTGTAAGTAGATACAGAAAGGGATCTTACTCAGTACTAGAAGTTATTTGGTGTGAAGAAGATGGTGTGTTTAAGGGGGAAGCCCCCCTTACTTCTCCCAAAACATGCACCTCTTTCGATGCGTTTAAGCAATAAAATGTTAGTTCTTTAAAACTACAATTTCTGCATGAGGCTTGGCATTACTATTGCTACATTCTAGTTGTATGCATGTATTTATTTGTGAGGTTATGATCAAATGTGTATGTATTAATGTATCATACTGTCATAGCCTCAATTGGCTTGACCCTTTTAACCCCAATTATGTTGCACGGCAATGGGGACACGTTTTGCACCATCATTTGCTAATCTATATATGGGATAATGGCAGTCCCTACATATATGGGAGGTCGATGTATCTCCTCCACAGCTAGTACTGTGGAGGAGATACATCGATGATATCTTCGTAATCTGGAATGGCGATGAGGATTCATTTAACCTCTTCGTTCACAAAATTAATGTGAATGACTTTAATTTAAAATTTACAAGCTAAAGCAACTCAAAACATCTGTTTCCTTGACTTGGAAATATAAATTGCAGTCAGATAATGTCCTGCTGCCAGCCCCTCGATGGCAATCAGCTACTGGCATTACGAACCATCAACCCACTAATCTAAATATACCTTAATTGTAAGTCTTCACTTACTCCTTTTATATTTGTTGAATATACTCATTTTCCTTACTTCCGGTGCGCTCTGCGTTTTTTCTTTCTTGCCATATCCATAAAGCTTCTCCTCGGTGGAGTCTGTTAGAGCTGGGAGGGCTCTCACATACAGCAGCGGCAAAAGGACACGTTGTAACTATTCCACCATACATTGATTGAAAGCACAAGCACGGATTAACCACCTTGCTGTATAGGAACAAATCCTCCATAAGCCCACTAATCAGAAAGCGCATCACACAACAGATGCTAATTCCAGTTATAGACTTAAGGGAACATAGTATATGGTACAGCACCCCAAACTCACCTTGGCAAACTAGACACCCTCTACAACTTAATATGCCGCTTTCTCCTTCAATTTTACTACAACACACATCTCTTCAAAATGCTCCAACAACTAGATTGGCTATCCCTTGAGTCCAGAAGTACATTTTTCCATTCTTCCCTTCAAATTCTTTCTGATCAAACTACCCGCCTATCTGAACAAGCTCCTTCCCCACCACGCGCAGCTCTTATCACCTGAGATCTGACTCCAAAAGACTGTTCATGGCAACAAGATTCCACAAGGAAGACGGTTGCTCCTCCTTCTCTTACCGTGCACCTCATGACTGGAACACTGTACCGGAAGCTCTCAAAACCACCTCCAGGTTAAGTAATTTCAAGAATTCAGATGTCTCACTTTTTAATCTTGTCTGTAACTGCTTTATACACCCATAATCATCTATTATCTATAACTGTATGAAATGTCTTTAAATTGAATTTGTAACTTCTGTTAATTTAATGTAACCATGTATTGTCATCATAACTCTGTGCCCAGGACATACTTTAAAACGAGAGGTAACTCATTTTGAATTACTTCCTGGCAAAACATTTTATAAATAAATAGTGGAGAAATGGCCCTTTTAAATGATGTAAAAAAAAGTAGCATATACAATTCGGGAATGACATAGGTGCCTGGAAACCAAACAACGTTGCAGTAGTTTAAATGGCATCCTTGAAATTGTGGAATGTTACATTATTATACAGGAACCTATGATTTGGTATATGCAATGTGAAAAAGGTATAATGTCATTCTGTGAAGTTCTTTGGTTTGTTATTGGAAATGTATCATTTAGTACAGCCGTGGAGCCATTTTGTATGATTATTCGAAGTTTGGATCATGCTCTGTTTAAACAGGCAGTGGCGACTTAATGGTTCATGAAAAGTATCCCATTTGAGCCCTGGTTTTTTTTCCCCTTCATAATTACGAATTACAAGCAGTTTTTAATACTCTTACTATACTAGCCTCCACCAACTCCACTAGTTGCGTGAATGTATTACCTTTTCGGTGAAGATGTACTTCCATCCTCAGCTTTGTTAAGACTCTTTTCTATCCCGCACTCCCTTTTTAGTTACAGGCTTACATTTTATAATATAGACTATACAACATTAGTAGTTCTTTTTTTCTACTACCTATGTTTTATTTATGTCCTTCTGGAGATACTGTATGTCCTCCAGAACTGAGATGCTGTAGGTGATATATTTTCAATAATTCTGAAAGTGGCATTGTTATTTACCCATTGTGACGTAGCCAGAGGCGAAGTGCTTGGAGAGAGGTATTTAGGACCCAGCACATTCATAGGCTTGTACCCTTTTCTCTTCACCTGGGGAGTAATTCATGTACTGCTGCTTTCAAAAACAGTGCAGGCAGCTCCCTAGTCCCTGCTGTTTTCTGGAAAGGGTTCAGACCCTGAGAGCATCAGAGAGAGACTTCAGGTACTGCTGTTTGCACAGGTACTGTACATGGTTCTGTGTTGTTAAAGAGCCTTGCTCTCCAACTTGTAAATAGTAATTAACAAGGTGTTCCAGAGAGGAATTGGGTATTTTGTTTTTTTTTCTTGTTTTTGCTTCATGCCCTGTGACCATAACCTTGGTAAATAAATTCTATATTTCCTGCCTTCCATGTGAAAGGAAAGATCCTGCAAAGTGGCTGAGTGAGTGGTCACACCATGTATACTTACTTTGTTTGCCCGTGTTTATTTTTCATGATACAGTATAATTACTCCAAAGTACCTCTTCTGTATCATTAATGTGTCTTTGGATGTAATTTGTTCACATTGGCCATCCTCGAATAACACAAGACATTTTCATTAAAAAAATATTTTCTCTAGAACCGGATTGTCTCCCAGTGTAGGAGCACCTGGTTCAAAACTATGGTAAAGATGCGATTATAGGCAATTTCATGCAATTTTAAAATGTATATTTTACTTTCTTTGCAAAAGCCTATTCACTGCACACTTTCTTACGCTGTGTGCATATTGTAACCAATTGTATGTACTATATGTTCATACAGATGTACAATTAAGTTAATGAATACAGTAACTGGGTTAATGAATCTGTAATTAGTGAAATACTTTGGATGAATTGCTGGGTGCAGCTACAGTATAAGTAATCTGACTCCTTCTCTTCATGACTGTGATCTTGTCCTTCTTTTCCAGCTCTCCATTGATATGTACAGGGATCAGGATTAGAAACAAATAGGTGGATACAAATATCAGGAGATTGGGTTAGGTTGGCAAAACTAGCTAATAATCTATTCTGGAGACATAATTTAACTATACATCTAAAGGTTGCAGTGTATTATTATCATACTGCTCATCTTACTGTTTAACTCCATGTTTAAATTCTTGAATATGTAGTTGATTAAAAAATAAATAAAAAGTAATATAATTACAATATGTTAAGGAGAAAATGGCTGTTCAACCATAGTGTAATATGCTTACATTTTGTAATGCGTTTACATACTGTGCAATAGCAAATCTGTGACCTAGACCAGGGGTGCGCAATCTTTCCCTGCTGCGCCCTCTGCCTGCTTCCCTTCAGGCTCGCGCCTCCATCCCTAATGACATGCTACAATCAAGGCCGCAGACAGAGTTCCCGGGGCCCAGGACTAGAGTTACGAAAGCCCCAACAACCCCACAGCCACAAGGCCCGGGATACTTGTCCAGGCTCTCGCCCCCTATTGGCGGCTCTGGCTACAATCATAAATACATTTTTTAGTCTTTAAAAAAAAAAAAGAACCAGTTGGGCCCAGACTGAGGTCGGTCCCTCCCTCCACGCCTTTACACAGCGTATGAATACGCGAAGGGGGTCGCTGGGGGGTGGGGGAGTGGGGTCCCCTGACTCCTCCGGTCTCACCTGTCCACTCCCCCTATTACCCCCTCCCTCCCCCTCTACCCCCCATTATTCCCCTCTTCTCCCCCTCTTCTCTCTCTCCTTTTGACCAAGATGTCAACGAGGTTCAGTTGCAGACTCTCTTGATTGGTCCACTCTCCGACAGAGTTAGAAGCTGATCACCCAAAAACAAAGACCACAAGAGTAGTCCTAGAGGTTCCAACGTCTTCCGACTACCAATGATTGTGTACACGTCGCAATGCGACTTAGTATTGTTAAATGTTTTTGGAAGGCGCTGATGTACATTTTCAACCTTGTAAAAAAACTCAATAAAAAAATTGAAAAAAAAGTTTTAGAGAAATTTGATGTGATATGTTCATCTCTAAAACATAATGTAATTTAGATGACCTAACATGTCAAGAAATTAGATAAACATGCATAAAAATAACAAGATTACTCTACACAATATAAATCCTGTTGTAATATTGGTTCTTGTGCATTACGTACTTTAAAATGTGCAAATGTTTATGTAGCCTCTTCTGCATAATCCTTTTTTATTATGAATCTTGAGGCTGTGAAAATGTCTAATACATTGTAGCTGTGTTTGTTAAAATGAAAAGAAATGCCATTCTTTCTTTCAAAAAAATGGTACATTAATATTGAATTTTACAGTATATTTGTCTGAGTATGTGTTCTCACGTGTGCAATTTGAATCTCCATTCTTGACACCCTTAGGTTATAATGGGTACAAAAGTGACAACAATCCTCCATCATACAAACTATAGTGTAGATAGAAAACCGGCTGAAGGTATCTCTACTGTGCACCCCCTAAATACTGTGTTCTTCATTAACCATTACCATGTTTTACAGTGGTTAGGTTGCAGAGAATGATTCTGGCTTTTCTTGTCACTACCCAGAATCCTTTACTGTAATTTAACAACTGTAACGCATGATGCAGTGGGGTGAACGTACTAGGTTTGGGGGATCTGTTGAAAACATGCAGACACATCCATGGGTTTTATATCTTTGCATTTTTCATGATTGATGGTGCATTTTTAAGCTTAGCTAAATAGGTGTGTTACTATGACGAAGATACAGAATACACACAAAAAAGAATCTTGCAGTGTAATATGATATATACAGTGTGACCAAGAGATTACAGATAAAGAGTGCACTGAATTAATTAAAATGATAGTTAAGACTGCACACATGAGCTTGGATAATATCTAACAAGGTTTCAATAGCAGACAATACATATTGTAAAATGTTTAGCAATTACTGTACATGTTTAAATAGGCATAGCAAGTGCTGCATCTTAGCGTGGTTGCATAAGGCTACGATTATACAGTACTAAGGAACTGCAATGCGCGCGCATCTAAGACATCACATTTGCAATGTCGCAGAGCAACATGTGCACAGGCACATTCTTCGCCACGCGCGACTTCAGGGGAGACAAGGCTGACATATGTTCTTTGATTGGACGGCTGCGTCACGTGACGCGGCCATCACAACCTGAAAACAAATGCGGAAATCTCTTCAACTGTCTCCCGCATTGAAGTAGGACGCGGCACTCTTATAGTACTCCGCTGTATACTCTTTTTGTTTTGAAGCCGGGTGACGCCGCGGGCGTTTTTTGGTAAAATCACGGCCTTAGTGACGGAAGAAATGACACATATGGAACGTGTCTGTTATAGTGGAATATGCTGATGCTATTTTGCACCAGAAGAGACTCTTCTTTACAAGAGGCCCATGCACTATATACAGTATGTATGTATTCCTGGGAGATATGCTAGTTTGCCATTGAAATATATTTTTCATATCCAAATTTATTAGCATGTATCTTAGGTGTGCTGCTTTTTGTGCATAGGTGTCTCTCCACCTGTCGTCTAATGGTGTGTTTGGGGGGGGGGGGAGGGTGGTATATATAGCACGCCTATGCTAATGAAATGACTAACAGCTGTTGTTTTTGCATATAGGTAAACTTTGTAGATTCACGTTAACCTCAGGGAACATAACAACCGTTATTGATTTTAATAACAGTATGTTGTGAGCCCTCAGTTTTGTGAATCTGTCACTTTACATAGTGGATCAAGTCTGGACACTATTAGATATTCCTGGGTTCTCAGAAACCGTAACGTCCTCTAAGGAGAATAAAATATGATTACAATATCATTATTATGTTGTGTCAAGTAACTCGTGCCTCATCTCTTACAGCCACTTCTCAAGTTTCTCACTAATGTAAGGTGCCAATGCAGCCAAAAGGGATATAAATTAATTTGGGACATTGATAGTAACAGGCACAAGTGAAATTATCTTTCAAAGACATACCGTCAAATTAAATCACAAGGATACATGTAAAGAAAGGCACATGTTTCAGGTATGATATAAACAAATGGTACAGCTCAACCCCCTTATAACGCTGTTCTTGGGGTCCAAAGAATCACATCGCTCTATAAGCGGATCGCTTTAGGAATAACGTACAATTGTATGCATTGTACAATAAAGTATTTAAGATCCAATAATCGTGTTGTAAATTATTCATAAATACGAAAATTGGGAGCAACGCTTGCATCGCATTATAATCAGATTCGTGTTGTAACGGATCGCGTTATAACAGGGTTGAGCTGTACAAGGTGAAACGTGGAAAGAGAAATATCGATTTCTGCAAATATGTGAAATACATTTTTCAATTATATTTTGCTTCCTAGTCTTGAGGTTTAAAACAGGGTAACAGACAGAGCAGGCTAAACCAGTGACAAAAACAGCAACAAAAAAACAGTATGTGCAGAATCCCCTTTATACCCTGTACATTAAGCAGTTCCTAATTGAAGTCATTATTTCTTGTTCATCCTGGAATGATATTGCTTCTTCCTGTGATTCGCTCATTACTATCTGTGTCTGCCTTCTGCGGCTATTACACAAAACAGTTTGGAAGATTTTTTTCTTTCTGTTCTCCATGCCATTTATGTACATGTTGTAGTAGTTATTTTACTGTGAATCAGAAGTTTATCCTTAACTGTACAGTGACCCTTGTTTTTGTGAGTAAATAAATACGAGCTTCAAAATGAGTAACATTAACCCTGTGGTCCTGCAAATCCTTTAAGCAGCAAATATGTTTTATAAACACCACAACTATTAATGATCTTGGCACAGACCTAGACTAAGATTAGACGACCTTGGGTCGAAATGACCATGGACACGATACAGCTGGTACTACTGTAGATGCTTGGCCTCCTTTGTCTTTTATTGCAAGTCTACACTTTGCAGAGCATATTAGTCCAGCATAATACTGTACATCATGAAATAATAATACACTATCTCTACATTTCCTTGTACCAGATTTTTTTTTTAAATGCGTCCATCAGATAAGTGTTGAGTATACAATATCCATGTATTTATGCAATTTAACCATTGACTCCGCCATCAGACAGAATCAAGAGATAAGTATTGGTCATGGGCCAAAATTGATATCAGAAGGGATGCCATGCATCTCACTAAATCATGTATTCATGCTTCTGTCAACGGAGTTTGCCAATGCCCATGAGTGGAATTCATGCTACCAATTTTTATCTGTGTCCTTAGAGGTGTTCCTGGATTGTGTCTGGAGAGACATGGGCTTGATCACTTCTGCACAGGACAAGAGAGAGATAATGCTGACTCTTGTTGATAAGGACAGTGAAATGACTGCATTATGGAGGAGTTTTTCCTGTCCTACAAATCTTAGGCTGAGTCCCCGCTGGCGCTGAGCACGCTGGCGCTCAAAGCATGCGAGCCGGGTGTCCTGCGTCTGCTCACGCGCCGGGGGGGGGGAGGAGCCGGCATTGTTGAATAGTTGAGCGAACGGGAAAGTTAAAAAAATGTATTTACCTAAGCGCATCACGTGTGTGCCCGCGCATACGCGGGCGCGCATCACATGAGTGAGGACTTGCATATAAATATATGCAAGTCACCTCGCCAAGCGCCGCCCGCTCAGCGCGCTCAGTGTTAGCGGGGACGCAGCCTTAAGGGGTAGAGGATTACTAGATGTGTGCACTACTATATCTGGTAGTGGCTTTATATTATCAGTAACTACACAAAGTATAGAACGCTTGTACAGTAGTTTTCACACGTAGCATCAACCCTACTGTAGATATTCTATGGTCATTTAAATTGGCTGAGCTGTATTATAATTATCAACCAAAACTAGGGGTAATAACACTATTACTTAATGCTGTACACAACTTTTCCGTCTTCTTTTGCCTGGTGTTCTCCAATATCCTTCTCATTTTTCACATTACTCTATCCTAGGTACTGTATATAGTGTATCATATTACTTAAGTGATTGTGCTGAAAAGGAATATGGTGCTCTAAAGAGTTAAGGCAAAGTATGATTTTTCATATATCTGATTGCAATAATTAGGTATCCCTTAACAATTGTCCTTTCAGAATAAAGGGTGACCGGAGCTGTGTATGTGAGAAGGTAGTGTCTGCCTGGACTTATCCTAATAAGAAAAGCACACCAACTAGGAATAACAGCGTCACAGACTTCTTCTTGTAGAACACCGTAATAAACACAGTCTTAAGTAAGTCCTTATGATGATTAGGTCAAACAGGGAGCCTTCAGCCTGCAGATCCACTGAATACAGGAACAGAGATGAAAAAAACGGGGATGCGGTGCACCACCAATTGAATGAAAATGCTAAGCGGGTGAACTCCAATAAAAAGTTTATTAGGTCATGTTCAAGCAGGAGGTACAAAAACAAAAGAACCACCTACTCGTTTTGCGCCATGGGCGCTTTATCAAGGTATTGTTCTTGGTAAAAAAAATGAGGTTCTTAAAGAGTAGCGAACCCTGAAGTAACCGTGAAACGTGACCTGCGTGGCGACGCCCCAACCTGCGGGCATCAAATGTAGTAGGCGGCATCGTCATGTGCCTCACATAGCGTGCTGTGCCAACACACATGTTGCACTCCCGGTGAACAAATACAACTTTATAGAGATATTTAACAGACATTCACAAAAAAGTAAATATAGAAAATAGAAAAACAAATACTGAAGTTGCTTGAATAATAACTTAAAAAACACTCTGCATATATTAATGCATCTTTACAACAATACCTCTATATTAAAAAGCCTCATATAATTACTTGAGAATAACAAATCTTTCACGCATCTATTATTATATCAAGGGATCTATAATAGAATGATCTTACCCAGAGATGGACAAAAATATTCTCTCTCTTTTGAAACATATTACTCTTTGATAATAATCATACTTACCCCATAATGGTATTTTAAATTGTATGTTATGAAAAATAAGTAAATATAAAGAATGAGTATGTATAAAGAGGAGAAAAAGACTGAACCCAAGACAAAGAAGGAGGGGGGGGGGTGAAGAATAAAGAAAAATAAGGAGCAAAACAAAAGTCTGGAGAAAGGAGGGGGGTTGTGAAGCTGCAAAAAGGGAGAAGAAGAAAAAAGGGGAGTGGGGATGTAATTGCTGGTGCACCCCTGTTTTTTCATATGATATTATGTAAATGTATCTTCAATCCTATGTGCAGCTTGTTCTGACTAAGGAAAAGGTCCCATTGCATGTTTATTTCTGAAAGATTGTTTTACAATACTGTACTGTATAATAGTATTGTTGTTTGCACCTCTCCAGTTTTTAAACTGTGTTTTAATCCTACAAAATGAGCCCAACACCTAAATTTAGAATGCTTTTATTAGTAGACCTCAAAGAACCATATCTGAGCAGTTTAAGATAAAGCATTGTTTTTGGAGAAGGTCCTTTATGGTTTGGATGGAAAACAGCTCTGTGCTGCCTTGCAGAGTGAAAATGTGAACAAGCAGAGTAGTTGCTATGTGAACATTTTAAAGAGGCTTTGGGCTTCTTTAAAAAGGAATTCAAATAAATGAAGAAAACGCTGGGAAAAATTAACAATAAGGTTGGTGATATGCTGTAAAGGGCATCACATGGAGATAACACTCATGGTGGTGGGAACTGCACATTGAAATGCCCATTCCTGCTCTTCTTTTTATTTTGGAACATTTACTTGATGTCATAAAGTATTTATTTTACTGTTCTATATTTAAACTAACTGTTTAGCATTCCTGGCAATATTGGTAAATTGCCACTGACAAATGCTCAAGGGAGGAAGAGTGGCTCGGGGAGTAAAGACACTGACAATGACACGGAGTCTGAATCGCGAGCCTGGTTCAAATCCTGGCTTCAGTCCCTTTTGACCTTGGCTGTAACTCCCTGTGCCTCAGGCACCGAAGCCATAGATTGTAAGCTCTATGTGGCAGGGACTGTGTCTGTAACAATCCTGCGTACCGTGCACTATACTGTAATTGAGAAGTGCTCTGAGTCCCATTTGGAGACAAGTGCTATATGAAACAAAGTTATAATAATAATAATACAGCTTCAATATTTAAAATTAGCTTCATTATGCAATTCTTATTTTAGTAATCTGACATTATCTAGGCCCGGCATTTCATTTATAACCCGGAAGTGATGAGTTTAGCAAATGGCAGTATGATTGATGTCAGTGACAACATACTGCACTATAAATGTACATAAATAGTCCATAAACTCTCTCTGCGTTATAGCTAAATCTGTGCCAGTGGTGATTTTGAGGCTCCCCGACGTCTCGCAGTACTGTTGCACCGATGACGCGTCGGTGATGTTGCCGTTCACTGTGGCTCACAGCTGTTTTTCCATGAGAGAGGGTCATAACTACTACACCGGCAGTGCTTTACCTCAGGATCCGTGACGCTGGAGATCGCGGCTATAACCATATAATTGAGCTTAAGAAGCTCTCTCAAGTGTCCCTCAATGACCGGACGCCAAGGCTGACAACGCTGTCTTCCCGGGGTGCATACAAAACCATTGTGGTAACACATGTAAAGTTACATGATATGCCTAAAAATCTTTGTTCTTGAACGTGTGATACCTACCGTTCACCATTTTTTAACATATACACTAGCCTCCCGGCAGCTACTTTTTTTTCCCCTGGGCCTTTCCAGTGTCAGTCCTGTTAGGTGCAGGCAGTGGAAAGGTTAATTCCTTCTTTAGACCCGGTGTGTCTGTTACAGCCTTGGGTGATGTCATCAGCATCGAAGGGCGGGTCTAGCAACTGTCAGAGAATGTCAACCTGAGAGAGGGATACTGGTTGGTTCATCTAGGGAGAGTGATAGCCAATCAGTATTCAACCTGTCTTGTTAAGGGCCAGGGTTACAATCAACAGCTCTCAGGTTATAAAAAGGCATTCTCCTAAATTAGCAGGGGCCCTGGAAGATTCCACCTGCTCCTCTGAGGAGTGAACACCATCCATGCTCTCTACCTCCCTCAGGAGATAGAGGAGGGGTACAGCAGGCCTGAGAGGTTTGTAATGCCTTGCTCAGGGCACTGTCTGTCTTTATAAGAGAAAGCCAAGAAATACATGCCTGTGATCTATTACATCTACCTGCAATAAAACCAAGAAAAGACAATGCTGTTTGTGACTGTCTCTGCTGTATGGAGGAATGTCAGAAGGAGCTCATCCCCTGATCAACCGCAGAGGATCCCTGCTGGCTGGAGGCGCTGCACCTATGGAGAACTAAGGTAAAACCTGTCCCTCCTGTCCTGCTTCTCCCCACACCATCGCGGATCACTCAGCCCTCCTGTTGCCAACAGGTACACATCACCACACAGAGTAACTGGAGAAGGCATACCCACCCCAATCTCACGTAGGGGTAGATGGGCTACAAACATTATACTTTTTATACTACACTATGAGTCGTGCGCTTGTTTTTTCTTTATTTTCCTGTATATGCAGATGCCTGGCAGAGAACATTTGTCTGCAATTTAGGCGTACTCTGCACTCGTCTTTCTCAGGAAATTCTCACTCAACATTAGTGTTTTAGTTGATTTACTGTAATTGGGAGAGTGAATTATATTTTTCGAGCTGAGGAGTCACGTAATCATAGATTATGTTCCTTCCTTTTTATTTCTCAGTCATAAAAGCCTTTTTATCACATCTATCAAACCCTTAATGTTGTTTAGATTGCAGTTGATCACTCTGAGACAGTGGTTAATATGATGGCGCTGAGTAGTACTGACTTTTTTTTTTTTGCCTGAACTACATTTTTCTGTTGATAAAAATGCAGTTTTTCAGCTGTATTGCTTTTGAAAAGCAAGTAAGCTTAGCTCTCAAAGCATTTTTAATACAGATATTTTTTTAGTACTGCCCTTGATGTTTTGCACCAGCATTTTCTCAACTCTAGTACTGTATATCACAACGGTATTAATGAATGCAAATATCACCCTACTTATTTTAATGTGTGTTTAGAGTGTAGGCAATTTATACTGTACACCTTTTGGCTGATCCTATAGCCATCCTCTATTTTATGAAGTATGTTTATTTGTAACTGTAGCCAGGTCCCTCATGGTTCCCCGAGTCCTCCGGTGCTTTCCCCTTACCTCCAATGTCACTTGCAGGTGCCTATTGCAAGGCACCGCCATCTTGAGTAAAGCTGCGCATGTGCAAGGGTGACTGCTGCAGCCATGTCAGGTTGTGCAGGCGCAGTGGAGCAGGCACACACGGGGCCAATGTTAGAAGGTTCTGCAAGGGACTACAGCCCCCAGCAGGCATAGGGGCATGTGTCACGTGACGCCGCGGAGCCAATCGCGTGGCAGAGATCTTCTGCAGAGGCAGTTACATTCCACGCGTTTAAACAAGGAAGGCAGTTGGAGCTGGAACTCAGAGAGGGGAAGGTGTGTAGGTGCAGGGGTCTGTTACTCTCTGTACTAGGACAGAGACCCCAGCTATGCCCAACTCACCCTAGATTGTGGCTGCTCTAAGGAAGGCCCCATTAGTTAGGGACCCTGCCTTTAATGGTTAGTCATATTAGGGCCACAGCTGCTTCTGGAGCATCTTGCAATCTGCAGTCTGGGACCAGACTGAAGAGAGGGAGCGAATATCACCGCAAGGGTCACTTTAGTGGGAGGTGTTCGGCCGGCGGAGGATAACGCAAGATCGGTGGATCCCTTTACTTCTCCTTGTCAGCGCCCCCGGGTGTGGACACACCCGGCAGGTACCTGTTCACCAAACGTGCACCAACACTACCGTACAGTAAGGTGCTGATCACGCCTAGAGGGGTGGACTTCTTTTGGGGACACTCAGTGGGTAAAGTGACCAAGGGACTCATCTGGTACTGTGGACACGGTGTGGGGATACACGTTGGTGGGACAACGCCTTGGGCGGTGATGTATAGCTGTAACCAGTTGCGTTACTATTTTATCTAAGCTGATTTGGTTCAAGTGTTACAGTAAAGGTTATTGCTATAATCTGTGGGCTGTTATTATTGTTTCCTGTTCGGGGTTATCTCATTCAATTGGGATACTGTGCAGGGGGAGGCACTGCCATTTAGTATATTTGTTACCTCAGGCTCCCAGTGGCGGAGGCTCAGATCTCTGTGAGCCAACAGGTAAAGCCAGCACTGGTAGACCCTTCACACTGGAAGGAAAGAGGGCTACATAACCATAAAAACTAAGACTTAAAAAAATTCATCTACCTTTTTGCATCAACATCAGTATTTTCTCTGACATGGAATGGAATGGAAATCCCATGTCTTTGCAAGTCTGAGCATTGTTGGTGGTAATAAAATAATGTATAAGTTTGAGTGCGAGTTGAGTGAGTGTGTAAGCTAGGGCTAAGGGAGGACAAGATATATAACTAGTGAATGGGGAGGGCTAAGATGGAAAGGCAAATATGACAAAATCTGCTGTCTAATATCTGCCAATTTACCAATAAAAATGAATGTCTTGCTCATTTGGAATTAGCCTCACATGTCCCAGCATTACGTTGTCTCAGACTTAATTGGAATGTCACTGTCCCTTGACATCCGGGGACCCTCATCTTCCCATTCTATCACAAGATAATATAAAATGGGAAAGGAGGGGATGGGGGAAAGGGGAGGGAGCTCTTGCTACAGCCAGATTGGTGTTCTGGGGATCTGTGGAGAAGGTGCAAGAAGGGGCATATAGAGTCTATGAACAAAGTTGGCAAAGGGCAAAAAAGAGCTTCTTGTTGACTGCACACAGATTCAATAAAGTGACAGGTGAAATATTCCCACGCTCTGATTGGTTGAGGTATTCTGTGAATGGGACTGAAATCCTATAAGAAACCTAGCAGCCAATCGGCTCAAGAGATTCTAAGCGGCAAATTCGAAATCACCAAAAGATGCTCTGTGAGAAATAGCAGCAGGCCAGCTTCAAGGATTTTGAGTTTAAATATTTTCGAAGTCCCGACTTTTTGCGGCCAAGATCTAGAAATCGAACGTAGCGGCACCGGCTGGAACGACATGCCGATTTGAGTTCCAGGTTTGGGACTTTCTCGCTGTCAAACTATTTCAACGCTTCAGAACGTATCCAGCGGTGGCGTGTGGAACTTCATGCTGAGTTGAGTTCCAGGACATTTCGGGACAAGTCCTGGTCAACTGCAAACTTTGTTTTAAGGACTGTAAAGGGCTAGGAAAGTCTAGTTTTTTTCCACAGACCCCCAGTAAGTGTGTTTTCTTCTGCATAATTGTAATCCATTGTGTGTATGTCAGTTTCAAAGGAATAAATCGCAATTTGTTTTACTTCTTGGTTTTGCTCCGTGATATATTTATATTTTATATAATGTATACCCTGTTCTTTTATGTAACTGTATTTGTAACCATGTATTATTTGTCATTTTAACTCTGTGCCCAGGACATTCTTGAAAACGAGAGGCAACTATCAATGTATTACTTCCTGGTAAAACATTTTATAAATAAATAAAATATGATCCCAATACCTGGCCTCCCGTGACAGTTCTTCATATCAGAGAGTGTTTGAATTGAACCCTTTTCAATTTAAATACACTTAGCAAGTTTTCTTCACGTCTAAATTGATGCCTATCTAAATCTCTTAGATCCGGTATGTCCTGATGAGTCCCTCAGAGATTGAGGTGGTGAACTGTCACCCTCTCTTCAATCCTAAGAGTGTGTTGGAGTGATGTATATTCCAACTATACTCTAGCTCAGGGTCGCGCAAACTTTTTTTTTCTTCCTTGGTGTGCCCCTCCCTCTTCCTCTCCTTTCCTCACCATGTGACGTCACGTGACCTGCGGCGTCATTTTACATCACGTTACCGTGGCGACTGTGATGTCACATGACCCTGCGGCATCATTTGAAGCCACGTTGCCATGGTCATGTGTCCTGGAGCTGGCTGAATCACAGTAAATTAAGTGTTGCAGGGGCCTCATGCGATCCCCCGGCATTTAATTTAATGTTTTGGGGATGAGCGCGGGGCCTCTGCAACCGCCTGCACCCCCCTCCAGATTGCGCACCGCTGCTCTAGCTATAAATGAGGTACAAGTATCTCATTGGTATCCTAGTGTGTAGATAGAAGATAGACATTTCCAAAGGAGTGTTGGTTCAGATGGCTGATGATATAAACCTGATATGTGGAGGTCAGATATACAGATAGATCTTCTTATGATTGGCAATGTGTACACTTGGCAACTTAGCCAACCTAGAAACCTGTGGTTTCTTGAGTAATATTGGACTGCTGTTTGCAGTAACCAGCGGTAATATAGCCTGTGCTGCAGTTACAGTAGTTCATTTTATTCAGCTTCTGGCTGTCACTGACTGGTAGAGACAGACAGGTCAGCTGTTATTTGTAGACTTTTGAGTGTTAGTATGGTCTTAAGTAGCAGCTTACATCTGTGGTTGGTACATAGGATTGAGCTGCTGATTGTAGCAACCAGCGTTAGTATAGCCTGTGTTGCATTAGTTTGATCTCTTTAGCTAACAGTTCAGAGATGTAGAGAACAGATCAGGCTTTTCAGCTGCCATCTATAAACTTAAAATGTCAGTATAGCCTCTGAGCATAGCCTGGGCTGCAGGGGTTTGTTTACTTTAACTGACAGCTCAGAAATATGGAGACAAACAGGTCAGGTTTTCGGCTGCCATCTATAGACTTGAAATGTCAGTATAGCCTCTGATTAGGAAAATACTATTATATACATGGTTTAAGCTGCTATTTAGAAGCAGCAAACATACAGTTGCGCCGACGAGTATTCTAAAACTTGCCTTAAACTTGCTTTGGAAAATCTGGGGCTATCACCAACAAGGCCCATGTACATGCTGCAAACATTTCAGTGACATTTCTGCAAAGACTAATGGCCCATCGGATTAACACAGCAGGGGTTCCTGGCAGTCCCATTCAGTTTGATTGGGACTGCCAGGGTCCCCCGCTGTTAATCCGATGGGCCATTAGTCTGCCTGCAGAAATGTCACTGAAATGTTGCAGCATGTACCCAGCATGTACCTGGGTCTTGTTGGTGATTACCCCAGATTTGTTTTAGAATACTCGTTGGCACTACAGTAAGTACAGCCTCAATTTATGGCACAGCAAGTACGATTCAGCTGCTATTCAGAAGCAGCAGATTCTTATTTTATGTAACCCTTAATATAGGCAGTAATATCAGTTTAGAATAAATTCTACAGTATATGGAGCCCCCTACACATACAATTCAAGATAAATCGTATCCCTGCTCTAAACAGGGGCGACACTATACTGGAAGCTGCGTCCTCTCCCTATCTCTGTACTAATGTCACTATTGTAGCTTTTTTTGCAACATTTTGTTAAACAATTATTACAATACTTTGTTTGCTGTGAGACTTTTTAATGGCCCAACGTATCATACTGTTTGCACGTTATCTTGTGCACAACAACTCTCTGCAGAGGTCTCTTTATCAGATTAAACCGTTAGTGTGTACTTCATAAAGACGCATTTAATTCTAAAGTTATTGTCCATACCCTTTGATCAGGACAAATAATGATATTTGCTAGTGAAAAGTCAGAAATTATTAATCCTGTATTATATTTTGCAGCATTTTTATTTTCTGTAGTGGGATGTATTTAACTTGTAGACATAAATGTCAAAGGTCAAACTAGGTTTAACAATTTGTTCTAGTTTTAAACTTTACACAGCCAAGATCTCATGGGTATTATGTCAGCTGCCAAAATCACATTTCTGTAACGTCTTTCACTACCATTTCCGAGAAAAGTAAAAGTATGGGCAATTAGAAATGAAGTAAAGCAAAACACCTTTAGAATACAATGTACTAACCATTTATTTAGGCTATATTTTACATTCCCAGCAATGAAATTTAAACCAGCAAATATGAACTGGTGAATTGATAGTTTACTACTCAGATCTTCTGTTTTATTTCCTAGATAGGCAATTTGTCAATGCAAACAGGTTAAATATACATTTCTATATAGATTCTATGAATATTTCTAAAGCTACCTATATAATATCTCACACAACTTTACTGCCCTCAGACCTTTTATATTAATGAGACTCTGTCTAAATATATGTTGAATTGTATAAAATAACCATTGTCAGAATCACATAAATCACTTTAGATATGGTTATCTTTGATTACAGGAGATCTGTGGAATAGTTTATTTGGAAACGATGCCTTTCCTTTTCCGCCTATTAATGTTGCCATGGTACCGCAGCTTAACGCTGCTCTGTATAAACCTCTGCAGAGTGTCATTTCGGTTCCATATGATTGAGCCTGTGCAAGATAGAATCCTGATTACAGGGTTTCCACCTCTAACAATGAGTTACGCCATATGATATTGTAATTTATGCCTGTCAACCATCAACTCAAAACAGGTTGCCACAAAGTAAGTCAGTAAGTAGTAGTTCAATATAAATCACGAAGCAAATTAATAAAAGAACACAGAATAGTGCTTCACAGCAGCGTCTTCATTAAGTTTCTTAATATAGTTAACTTTCCAGTTTCCTTCCTTGATACCGTTCTACTAAAGTACAGATCTTATGCCGACGTATAATGGTTGGTTTTGTAGCTCTTTCTTACCTGTTTGCTCAAATACTGTGCAGCCCCCTTGCTAAAATCAGGCCCCTTTTAGCATGTAGCCTGTGGTAGCACTCTGGCAGTGTAGGGTTAAACCCCTTGCACACGGTCCTGCAGGTGAGCTGGCTCTTAGCTAAGTTATATTGTTGCAGTATTCAGGCACACGCTTGTCTGGCAGGGCCTGCAGAATTCTAGCAAGGCATGTGACCGGTGGGGGGACTGTTTGGCAACGTTCAGTTTTTCCCAGAGACTGGGAAGGAAAAGGGTTGACACTCCCTGGGTATATAAGGGGACAGGGGGTCTGGTCTGTTGCGCTCAGAGTGTGCTGGGGCTGAGAGTCCTAGGTGCCTGGTGCAGGCACAAAGGTTCCCATGCTGCAGGGAGCAGGGCTATAGCCAGGTTTAAGTAGAGACCTGGGGCTGAGCCTACTCTACTCCTATACAGGGTTAAGTTGGGTCATGGGAGGAACAGGCAAAGGGGGAACTGCTGCATGAGAGAGATACTGAAAGCCTGTCCTGTCTATGCTGTGTGGTAGCAACGACGAGAGAGAGGACCCCAAGGAGAGCACTCACACACTCATGTAAACAAGTGTACCTGTGGACAATGTGGTGTAGGTGAGGAATGGGTAAATTAAAACACTTTAATATGAGTCGTAACTCAGAAAAGTAAAAGGAGGAACGCTGTGGATCAAAGTACAATACTTAATGTGAGCCAGTATAACAGCGAATTAAAATTTGGACCGGACGTAGTAATAGCCGTAACCAATGCACTGTCTTTACTCTAAAGGACAGAGATGACAGTGTAAAGGCCAAGTAGCAGCACTGAGACCCTAATAATAGCTGTGGTAAATGGAGTTAACCACGTGAATGCCTGGAGAGCTTAATTGGAAGTAAAGGTAAGTTCTCGCCTCAATGGGGTAGCCAATTTATAGTATAAAGGGCTAGTCCCTGTAGTGAGGTTCAGATAAATCTTCCCGTAGGTTGATAATCTATGGGTTGGTACTGCAAGCACCGGGTGTCGCTTTGTACAGTGCAGTGTACACTAGACATTCAAGTGCACTCCCAGTGGCATGTAGTTAGAATTGTTTTTACCTGCCAATGGATTGTGCATATGTGCAGCAGGTGTACCAAGGCAGGCAGGGTCAGTAGCTGCTAGAACAGTGCACAAGTAGTGCCTGTTTACATGTAACGTCCAATAGCATGGACCGTAGGGTACATCCGTCCGTAGATAGCAGTCCTAGATACTAGGTGTTGGCTAGGCACCTTCAACTAATGCAGGGTGCTTGAGTGTACCGGCCAGAGTGAGCTGCTAATCCTATGCCTGACATTAGTGAGAAGGAGGTAGCACTTAATTGGTGGGAGAAAGGTAAATTCAAACCCGCACAGGCGGCAGCTATCGAACGACACAGGTACAATGAGTGGGGGGAAAACAGCACTGCTACCCCAGAGAATCAGAGCAGTGTTGAGTTAGACAGCCCCAATTACTGTAAAGCTGGGGCCATGGAGCCTTCACCCACGCGGAGGTGTGCGTAGGCTGGGAAGTGACTCGCGTGTACTGGGTGATTTCCCTTGTCATGGTGGACGGGCCATGGGGGGCGTGCCTAGGGGTGTCACAGAGCTGGTTCACCCTCATTGGGCGAACCGCTCACGTGACCGGCCTGTCGCGCCAAGAAATCAGTTTCAACTGATTTCTTGCACAACGCACGCATCCGCACGTGTATGGATGTGATAACTGCCTTAAAGCAGTAGTCTGATCGCTCAGCATCCACACCGTCTGCGGCACCATGGCCCCAGCCTAAGCCTGCTGAAGTCATTATTTCCCAAACTGCATCCCCTGTGTTAGGTGGGATGTGTAATACTGACTGAGCTACACTACGCTGAAGCAGGTAGAAATTCTGCCAGCAGAGTAGAAAGAGACTGAATGCATGTACACCCTGGCTCCTGCAGCCGGGGGGGTGGTGGGGAGAAGAGGGGGAGGATACGGGTGTTACAACTGTATGCTCATATACAGCTGTGTATTTGTAACCTTAACTAATTGAGTGCTGTAGGGTCTGCAGTACCAGAGCGTCAGAAGGATTTAGGAGTGCTTGTAGACAGCATACTTAGCAATAGTGCCCAAAGTCTTGCAGTAGCTGCAAAAGCAAACAAGATCTTATCTTGCATTAAACAGGCAATGGATGGAAGGGAAGTAAACATAATTATGCCCCTTTATAAAGTGTTGGTAAGACCACACCTTGAGTATGGAGTACAATTTTGGGCACCACTCCTTAGAAAAGACATTATGGAAATAGAGAGAGTGCAGAGAAGAGCCACCACATTAATAAAGGGGCTGGACAATCTAACTTATGAGGAGAGGCTAGCTAAATTAGATGTATTTCCATTAGAAAAGAATTGTCTAAGAGGGGATATGATAACTATATACAAATATATTCAAGACAGGACAAGGAGCTTTCAAAAGAACTATTTATCCCAAGGACAGTACAAAGGACTCGGGGCCATCCCTTAAGGTTGGAGGAAAGGAGATTTCACCAGCAACAAAGGAAAGGGTTCTTTACAGTAAGGGCAGTTAAAATGTGCAATTCATTATCTATGGAGACTGTGATGGCAGATACAATAGATTTGTTCAAAAAAAGGTTGGATATCTTTTTACACAGGAAAGGTATACAGGGATATACCAAATAAGTAAACATGAGAAGGATGTTGATCCAGGAAGGAATCTGATTGCCAATTCTTGGT